>NC_056750.1:4635713-4728932 GCF_019279795.1 Protopterus annectens
CCGCGTCCCTAGCACCTCTATCCTGGGTGGCTCAATGGAACAGACTCTTGAGTACTGTAGAGCCAAAACTGGCTCTGTCCCCGGAGGCCAAATCCAATTTGTAATGAGAAACAAAGATATGAGGAGTGGCCCAAGTGGCTGCTGCACAAATAGTGTCTAATGGAAGTCTAGCCTGAAAGGCTGTGGAAGTGGCTAAGCTTCTGGTTGAATGCGCTTTAGGTTTCGAGCACAGCTGTTTTCCCCTGAGCTGATAGATTTCAGAGATGACAGAAGAAAGCCATCTAGATAAGGTCACTTTTGAGACGGGAAGGCCTTTTTTGTTATCAGCATAAGAAATAAAGAGCTGATCGGATTTCCTGAATTGTTTTGTTCTGTCCAAATAATATCTGAGTTGGCGGTGAACATCAAGATAATGTAATTTTTGTTTCGCTCTGTTTGAGTAGTTTGGGACAAATACAGGAAGATCAATACTCTGATTCAAATTACTTTTGAGGCGACCTTAGGCAAAAGGTCGGATTAGTTCTCAAGGATACTCTGTCTTTGTGGAAGACCAAATAGGGGGGACGAACAGAGAGAGCATGAAGTTCAGATACTCTCCTAGCCGATGTAATAGCAACCAGGAATAGAGTTTTCCATGAAAGAAATTTCAGGGAACATGAAGCAGCTGGCTCAAGGAGGAAGAATCAAGGATGTCAGCACTAAATTTAGGTCCCACTGAGGAGGAGGACTCCTGACTGGAGGTTTCAGGAGAAAATTCCTTTAAGAAGGCTCTACAAAGCCTGTGGGACATAATGGTGTGATCTGTAACCCGACATGAAAGTTCGAGATAGCAGCCAACTGAACTTTGACCGTGGAAGAAGAAGAGCCCGCGTGAAAGATTTCCGCTAAGAAATCCAAAACTGCTCGGACTGGAGCAGTAAAGGGATCAATATTTTTAGCTTTTGCCCAACAAGAAAAGCGTTTCCATTTGCTGGTATAAATCCTTCTAGTAGAGGATTTTAGGGAAGCTACTATGATGTCCCTAACAGGATTAGAGATCATAGGAAGCCTGGCTAAGGAAGGAAGTGGAGCAACCATGCTGTGAGGTTGAGAGAAGGGATAAACCGGTGCAGCTGACCCGACTGGTGAATCAGAAGGTCTATTACTGGGTCCAGATGCCACGGCTGCACCAAAAGGTGACGATGGAGGAACGGGAACCAAATTTGTCGAGGCCAACAGGGAGCAATGAGAATCATTTTGGCTCTCAAAACGGTGGCTTTCTGGAGTACTTGTGGAATCAGCGGAAAAGGAGGAAAGGCATAAAGAAGTCCCTGGGGCCAATCCTGGGTTAGAGCGTCTCTGGGGGGATGGCCTGGCAGTGGGAAGAGAGAAAAGAAGTCTGGGCATTTGCTGTTTTGGGGAGTAGCAAAAAGATCGCAACATGGGCGACCCCATTCTAGAAAAATCTCCTCCACTATAGATTGTTTGAGAGACCACTCGTGAGGCATGAGAATAGCTCTGCTCAATCTGTCCGCTAAAATGTTGGTTTTCCCAGGGATATGCGTTGCTACCAGAAACCGATGAGAGGAGATCGCCCACTGCCAAAGTCTGAGAGCTTCTCGACACAAGGGGTAGGACTTGGTTCCGCCCTGCTTGTTGATATACCATACTACTGACATGTTGTCTGTGTGAACTGCAATTGTTCACAAGGGAAGAAAGTCGTTGAGGGCTTGCAACGTTAAAAGCACTGCTCTCATCTCTAGGACATTTATGTGCAGGTGGTATTCGAACGGTTGCCACGTCCCATGAACCATCCTGCCCTGATAATGACCCCCCCACCCAATCCGGGAGGCGTCCGTAGTGACAGTGGCTACCGGGGCCGGGGATACAAAGGGTCTGCCTTGGTGAATCTGGGGAGAAGTAATCCACCATGAAAGATGATTCCTGCAAATCTGTGTCACCAGTATTTGGTGACGCATTGGAAGTTGTTGGTAAGACCACTGAGTGAACAATATCCACTGAAGCAGGCGCATGTAGAAGCGGGCCAGGGGAAGAAGGGTAATGGCCGCAGCCATGAGGCCCAACACCTTTAGAACCATTTTGGCTTGTACTTTTTTGCTGGCTAGGATGATCCTCACGTGACTTTGTATATCTGAGATTCTTTGGTCTGTGAGGGTTGCTGACATCCGAACAGTGTTTAAGTTTGCGCCTATGAAAGTAATAGACTGGCAGGGCAATAAGGAGGATTTTTCGTAGTTGATCGAAATTCCCAATTGAGTGCAAAGATTTATTGTGTAATCCCTGGCTTGAAGAAGTTGATGCCTGGTGGTGGCTGAAAGGAGCCAGTCATCGAGATAAGGAAACACCTGGATTCCTTGACATCTCAGGTGAGCCGTGACCACTGCCATACATTTGGTGAACACTCTGGGGGCTGTAGTGAGACCAAAGGGCAGGACTCTGAATTGGAAATGACTGGACCCCAGCCGAAAGCGGAGAAATCTTCTGGAGCGTCTGTGAATTTTATGTGATAGCACGCCGCCTGAAGATCTATTGAGCACATCCAGTTGTCCTTCTCTTGGAAGGGCAAAATTGACTGAAGTGTGACCATTCGAAATCTTGTCTTTCTCACAGACTTGTTGAGTCTGCTGAGATCCAATATTGGTCTCCAGTCTCCCGTCTTTTGGGGACCAAAAGAATCTTGAGTAGATTCCGGGCTCTGAATGGTCTGCTGTAACTGGCTGAATGGCTCTTTTTTGTAGAAGTTTTAATACTTCTAACTCTGCAACTTCTCTTAGACCGGGTGGTACATCTGGAAGGGAATTTGAGTGAGAAGGACTTTCCTCGAAAGGAATTTTGTAACCCTCGGATATGATCGACTGTACCCATCTGTCTTGAGTGAGGGAGCCAGGCTTCTGGGTACAGCGATAGTCTTCCATCGACTGCCTCCAAGGATGGACAGTCGGGCAACATCTCAGGGATGCTGAAAGGGCTTGTCAGAGAGAGGCTCTCTGCTTCCCTGGTTCTGTGGACCCCCTCTGCCTCTAGAGCGGCGTCTGTTATTATTACCCCCTCTGCCTCTAGGGGTAAACTGACCATGTGTATCCGGCGTGACTCCTTGGGATTTGCGGAACCACATCTTTCCACCCTTCTGTCCTTTAGGGTAAGGTCTAGAAGGGGTGGAAAAACGGACCCCTACGGCAGAGTCTTGCCGTCCTGTTCACACCTGGTCAATATATCCTTCACTTGAGGGCCAAACAAAGCTGACCCATCAAAGGGAGAGTTTGTGAAGGACGCCTTAAAGGGATCTGCAAAATTACAGAGCCGCATCCAGGCTTGGCGTCTAAGAGCCACCCCTGTACCTGCGGCTCTACTCGCTCCATCTGCTGCATATGATATCAGTCGCATGGAGGAGTTAGCAATAGAATTAAGGATTCCTAGCTGCGAAGCAATTTTTCTTGAGCCCCTGCAGCTGTGGGATCCTGTACTACTTCACCTAGTTCCTTAAGGATGTCCCTTTGGAGTCTGGTGAAGTGACATAAGTAGTTCAGCGCATAGCAAAGGTCGCTGAAGAGAACATCCGCTACCATACCTATCCATGGTCCTAGAATCCTTATTAGGAGGATGGACAGGTACGGAAGGATCTGCAAGTTCCTTCTTAGTGGCAGCCACCACCATGGCATCAGCAGGAAAACTTTCGTAAGGAATTGCTTATCCGATATGGCAGTAATAAATTTAGATGGCCTCCTAGGAACTGGCTCTACAGAGTCAGGAGCAGCCCAAGCCTTTTGAGCAATAACCTCCATAAGGGGGTCGAAAGGCGGAGACACCCAGGAGGTGGAGGGCCGAGATCCAAACGCCTCTAGGTATACCGACTCATCCTTAGAGGGATTTGTGGAGGGCCAGTTTCCCCTCTGTTTTAGGAGTTCTAGGATGTCTGAAAAGGAGACATCCTCAGAGGGGGATCTTGGGGATCCCTCCGACTCATCTAAGTCGGTATCTGAAGTGATAGACTCAGGGAAGTCTAGGTGTTTCCTCTTACAAATCCTCTTGCGCGGAGGATCTCCTGACTGATCAGGAGAATCCTCGGAAGAGGGGTTATTCCCAGTGGGGAAACCTGAGGCGGAGGATCTCTGGGTCCGGGAGCAAGAGAGATGGCAGAGATATCGACAGGCACTGTAGAGGGAGGAGCTAAGGGAATAGACTGCTGGCTGAGCCCAGTGGCCAACACACTCTTCATCACCTCGAAGGCCCCCCTCCCAGGGAGGGCCGAGAGAACCCGTTCAAGAAACTGGAACTCCAGGGCCCACCGAAAGGGAAGGCTCCGAGGCAGATGTCGGAGCCGAGCTCACCAAGGCCGAGGCTCCAAGGGGAAGAGTGGGGTCGGACAAGGGTCCGATGCCACTCACCCCCTCAGAGGAGACCAGGGAAGCCCGACCACCGAATCCCTCTAAGGAAGGTCTCGAAGAGGAGATAAGAGTAGATGCTGAGGGTGCAGAAGGGGGGGGTATCCGCCCCTCAGCCATAGCAGAAACTATCCCTGCAGACTCCAGCTCCAAACTCTGAGGTAGAGTCGAAGGAGGAACTTCAAGAAGGTGTGGACTAATAGTCGTCTGTTGAGACGGACTATGCAGCATCTGGGCCAGTGCCTGTGATTTCAATAATCTACTGACCACCCTCTCTAAATCATGGTCAGAAAGCCTGGATGACCTAGATGATCGGCTCCGATGGCTCCGTTCCGAGAGGAGAGGTGAGGCCGGAGCCGAGAGTATCGGTTCCAAGGAAGGGGACCTGGACCTCTTCCTCGAAGGAACCATCGGAGCTGAAGAAACCATAGATGCAGTCGGAGCCGAGGACTTTTCGGCTCTGACAGAAAGTCTCGATGCATTGGCTCCAGCCGGAGCCGATACAGACATAACAGTAACGGTGTCGGAGCCGGTTGGCGCTGACACCGAAGCCTGAGCCACATAGTGGTCGGAGCCAGTCGGAGCCGACACCGATATGACTGTAACAGTATCGGCACTGATAGCCATCGGTGCCGAAGGTTTTTGCAAACCAGGATCGGCTCCAGCCGGAGCCGATCTCGACTCAGAAGGAGTCGGAACCGAGGCCGCAGGCTTGGACACAGAAGCCTGGGCCTTGGAAGACTTTGAAGTCTTGCTCGGAGCCGATTTAGCCGGAGAGCCCTCCGGTTTAAGAAGACCCCTTAAAATCAATTTATTTCTCCTCTCCTGCAGGACTCTCTGGCTAAAAGAATGACAAATCGCACAGGAGTCCTGTCCCAGGCAATATAAACAAGAAGTGTGACCGTCTGTCAGAGACATCTTCTGATAGCACGAGTCACACTTCTTAAAGCCTGAGACCCTCTGCTCTTTGGACATAGTGGACAAAATCAGAACCACACAGTCCCAAACAAACAACTAAACTATAGTTGAAAAAGTAAAACCTCAACACACTCACACACCCTGACAGGGGGGGGATGGGAGGGAAGAAGGCCTGACTAAAAAATTTAAGGAGGAATTTTAGTCAAAAAAGGGCTTAATATAAACTAAAAATGTTAGATATAAAGTTTAAAAGTGAAAAGGGGCTAAAAACAGTTTAATATAAAACACTTACCAGGAGCTGGTAAAAAGAGGACCTCATCAGCAAAGCGGCAAACGAGATCTGGGTACTTACCGCCTTGCATCATGGGATATGGGGCTGCCTCGAGCTGGTAAAAGTGACTCTCAAGCTTAGCAAGTGCCGAGTCAGTGCCGAGGATCGGCTCCGAACCCATCAAGCAAGAATAAAGGCGAGATTGACAACTTAACATCTGGCTTTTCACTGGTGGACAAATAGTATTTAGCTGTATTCATGAGAACAGTATCTGTACAAAAGTTGATTTCAGACAGTAAAATGGATGTCAAAGTATGGAGCACGGACAACGTTTTCTCTTAGCTCACTTGAAAATGTGACTAAGGCTTTAATTTCATATTTTATTTTCACTCTAAGTACAAGTAGCTCTTAAGATCCTAGTTTTATTTTGGGACTGGCTTTTCATGGCAAACAATATGTTTTTTTGGAATGCTTGCTGTGATCAGCGGCTCTGTAAAAATTTATTTGAAACAGTGTTAAGTGCTGCTATCCAGGAATAAAGCTGTCTGTGCTATTTTGGTGGCAAGAGTTTTCTAATATAAGGTTACATTTTACTTAGATTGTGTAACTTATAGCAGCATTTACTAACAGCCCTTTACATCTGGTAGTTAGTTTTGGGAATGTTTTTTGTTCTAGTATTGTGCAGAATATGAATGCACTAGTCTGAGGTACATTGATTACAAAATTTCATCATGTAAAAACAACAGGCAAATTTTCTACAGTAAATTACACCTAATTAATTTAAAGTGATGTATAATAGCTATTTGAACTTGAGATGCACTGTTGCAGGTTTTGTAAACTATTGCTTTCATTTTAGAAATAAATTTTTTGCAACAATTTAGATCTGTCTGTTTTAGGTTTAGAGGTCACACCCTTTAAGAAAATTAAAATAAATATTTTTTTTACTGAAATATTTTTTTATTTTAAACAAATATAATAAATTCTTGTTTACAAATTAAAAGCAATCTTACTTTTCTTTCACATTGGTGACAAGGGGTTGACATTTTAAAGCAACAGAACAGATGTACACTGTATTAAATAATGTTTAATTTAATAAAATAGAGACCCTGAATTGTTGTATGCTCTGTTTACTAAATTAGATGCTTTGGATTTGTAGAACACCTGATAAAACATCTTTATTCAGTTTAATTTCTGTAGAGGTGTCTCCGGGGTTAAGCACTTTGTAAGGAATCTTCATGAAATCTCTCTGCAACGAACACAATGTGTCTAGTTTAATGAATCAGACTCAATTATTGCATACCTACTGTTTTGTTTTAGTGAATCAAAATCCTGGGAATAATCGTAAACTTTATTGTAGTAGACGATATGAGACAGAGAATAGCTGGAGTCTTTTGAGTCTGTCCATGAAGGACATGTGTTTAATGCCTAGGATCCTCTTCGTGAGGTACTTCTGTGGCCTCTCCAGCTGTTGCAGGTGTCTACTGAGGTGCATGCTAAATGGGGCATTATACTCGATGACTGATCTAATGAGGGAAGAGTAGAGAGACAATGACTTCTTTCTTCCTGGATGCAAAACCCTTGGTAATGAGATGTGCCACACAGAAGGACTTTCTGACCACAGTGGCAATGTGGTGGTCGAAGGAGAGGCTGCTGTCAACCTGCGTCCCCAGATCTCTTATAACGCCTTCAGTGGGCTCCCATCGATGTGGTAATTAGTGGGAACTGAGTTTTTACCAAAGGGGATGACAACGCATTTTTTTGGAATTAAGCTTAAGGCCATGGTTTCGACACCAGTCATTGGTCTCAGTCAGGCCTTTCTATAGGATGTCTGCATCACTTGGGGAGTTAATAATGGCTCCCAGCTTGCAGTCATCTGTGAACTTGGTCAGCCAGAGTCCTTTTGTGTTGGCCTGGACATGTGAGAAGTAGATGCCAAACAGGAGAGGACCCAGGACTGATCCCTGTGGGACTCCACTAGTGACTGGTCGGCAGGCTGACTTGGAGTTCGCTACTTTCACACTGTGTGTTCTATCTGTGAGCCAATCTGTAACCCACCTAGTGATATAGGGGTTGAAGCCTAGTTTGGTGAGTTTATCAATAATTCCTGAGTGAGGAATGGTATCAAAGGCCTTGGCCAGATCGAGGTAGGCTGTATGAACTGCCTTACCTTCATCCACAGCCCTGGTGACTGACTCAAAGAAGTCAACCAGGTTGAACAGGCATGATCTCCCTTTCACAAAGCCAAATTGCATGGGGTCTAGAGTTTAGATATTTCCTATATCTTTGTTAATCAGGTGCATAATGATGCGATCCATAGCTCTATATATCAGACTCGTCAGGCTAATGGGGCGATAATTCCCAGGGTCTGTAGTCACTCCCTTTTTATGGAGAGGGATGACTGTAGCAGTGTGCCATTCGGTAGGGACAAAGCCTGAGGTGAGGCTGTGATTGAACAGGGCGCACAGATGTGGTGCCAGTTCGCTTTGTAGTTCATGTAGAACACATCCCGGCATATTATTGGGTCCCATGGAAGCTGTATTCTTGGCCTTGGACAATGCAGCTTTAACCTGTGCTGCAGTAATGCTGGGTGCCTGGCATTCCTCTGGTATTGTGATTGGTCCTTTAGTGGGGGGAGAGGGGTAAAGTTGGCACAATCTGTCAGCCAGTATGTTGGCCGTATCTGTTAGCTCAGTATAGGAGGTACAATTCTGCAGTAACTCAGAGCAAATCTGGGAATTGCCATGGAGGTTCTTGATATAGATATAGATATAGAAGGCTTTGTGATTGTTTTTAGTGTCTGCCACAAGTCTGCCTTCATAACTGGCTTTAGAGAATTTGATGAGGGAATTTAACTTTTTGTTGAGGCCAATAAGGGAGTTTTTCCGGTTTTGGGACTTCACTTTCTTCTGCAACAGTTTCTTCCTTCTGTTGTAGAGTTTATTAATGGGCAGGGGACCACCAGATTGGCTTTCTTTTTTTGGAGCAGAGCATCTTGGTTCTGTTGGGTATGGCTAGTTCCATGCATTTATGTACATGTTTATATAGTGCATTGATGTATGACTCGACAGTCATGCAGCTATTTTCCATTGCCATGGGTGCCATGAAGTTAGTTACCTCTGTTTTTAGGAGACCAAAGTCAGCTTTGGAGAAGTTTTTCAAGGTGGTTACCTTTGTGGGGCGTGTGGGTGAGATGTGGATTTTCATGGTGATTAGTTTATGGTCGGATTTGACTAGGGAGGGATTGACTATTGGTGTAGAGCAACGGCCGTCCATGTTAGTAATAACCAGGTCAAGGATGTTGCTTCCTCTACTGCGTGTCAGAATAAGCTGGTTCAGGGCATTGGAATTGAATTCCAGGAAGCGTTGGGGCAGTGTATTGGTGCTTGAGTAGTTTTCCCAGTTAATGGAGGGTAGTTGAAGTCTCCTAGTAACAGAGTGTTGGGTTGGACCTTGATAGATTCCAGGGTGCTTGGGAACGTGAAGTGAGAGTCTAGGGACATGGTTGGAGACCTATAGCAGGCTGTGACCTGGATCGCTCTCTTACCCAATGTTAGTTGTACCTGAAGTATCTCAGATGCGTAATGCTGTGCTACTAGTCTGGAGGTGTGCACATCCCATCCTTTATGAATATGGAGACACCACCGCCTTTGGAGCTTCGGTCCATGTTCTGGGGCCGAAAGGTGTGGAATGAGTTGTAGCCTGGTAGCGCAGGGGTGCTTTCTGCCGCTTTAAACCAGGTCTCCGTTATAGCACAAATGCTGATGTTCTCCATTTTGAGGAGTGCTTTGAGCGAGTATTTAATTATTTGTTTTTGTTTGTTTTTACTGAAACAAGCCATTTGTTATAAGAATACAACATAGCAGTACATATGAAGCCAACAAATGTGTAAACAGAAAACTTAAATGCAAAACGTTCAGGTTTACCCTTAGATCCTGTTACACAGTTGTGAAGTAGCTTGTGAATAGATTGTCATTATATCAAATGTTTTCAATTTTTGTATGCTTGAGCCATGAATGCTTTACAAGTTCATAGGTTCATAAGTAGATACTAGGCTATCTGCCCTAGGGCATTTATAAGCCTAGCCAGAGTGTGTTTGGCTTTCACCTTCCTTTTAGATTAGTTGACTGTGCCTCTGTATAGTAGGTCACAGAAGATAGCCCTTTAAGGTTAGTTAACTGTGCTTCTGTCTAGCAGGGACACAGAAGAGATCCCAGGGGTAAACTTACGATCTCCCATCCACTCGTCAAGATTTCTCTTGAAGAGGGTCAGTGAGGGGCTCTGCCTAACATGAATTGGGATTCTGTTCCAGAGTGAGGGGAGCCTCTGGGATATGAATCTTTCCCTCCAGCATGTCCTATTTATTGTTGTGCTGAGGTTTAAGTCCCTGGAGCATGTAGCTCTAAGGGATTTGGATTTCCTGAGGTGGAGCATGTCCATTAATTCAGGGTTAGACATGGCTTTGTACGTCAGGCATAGATCGCCTCTGAGTAGGCAGTAAGCAACTGAGTAGAGCTGGAGTTTCTTTAGTCGAACTGCATAGGGCATCTGTTTGAGGCCCGTGATCCTCTTGGTGAGGTTACTTTTGGGGTCTCTCCAGTTGCTGCAGGTGTCGGGTAAGGTACATCCCAAATGGGGCATTGTATTCAATTATGGGCCTGATGAGTGATGAGTAGAGGGTCACAATGACCTCTCTTGATCTAGATGTGAACCTTTTCGTGATAAGGTGGGTTATATAGAAGGTCTTTCTAACCACTTTGGCAACGTGATTGTCAAAGGAGAGATTACTATCTACTTGGGTCCCCAAATCCCTAATTACTTCTTCCGTACTTAATGGATTACCACCTATGTGGTAATTTGTGGGCACTTTGCTTTTCCCCAAAGGGGATGACTATGCACTTTTTAGCATTTAGCCTGAGGCTGTGGCTCTGGCACCAGGTATCCGTCTCTGTGAGACCCTTTTGGAGGATGCTTGTGTCATCCGGAGAGCCGATAATGGCTCCCAGTTTGCAGTCATCTGCGAACTTGGTCAGCCATAATCCTCCCGTGTTAGCCTGAACCTCAGAGAAGTATATACCGAACAAGAGAGGTCCCAGGACTGAGCCTTGTGGGACGCCACTTGTAATTGGTTTAGAGTCTGACATGGCACCTGCAATTCTGACCATGTGGGTTCTATCCCTGAGCCAGTTTGCAACCCATATTATGACACTGGGGTTGATATTTAAGCTGGTAAGCTTATTTATGATACCCAAGTGGGGTATTGTGTCGAAGGCTTTTGCGAGGTCCAGGTAGGCTGTGTGGACTACCTTCCCCTCATCTATGGCCTTGGTAACTGTTTCAAAGAAGTCAACTAGGATTAAGAGGCAAGATCTGCCCTTAACAAAGCCGATTTGGGTAGGGTCCAATGTCTGGAGGTTTCCAATGTCTTCGTTTATGAGTTCTATGATGATACGCTCCATAGCTTTGCAGACCAGACTAGTCAGGCTTATAGGGCGATAGTTTCCGGGGTCTGTTGTGGCACCACCTTTGTAGAGCAGGACCACTGTTACTGTATGCCATTCTTTGGGTACATATCCTGTAGTAAGGCTGAGTTTGAGCAGTGACTTTATGTGAGGGTTCAGTTCTTCTTGGAGCTCGTGTAAGATGCAGACTGGGACACCGTCCAGTCCCAATGATGCTGTGTTTTTTGCTTTGGAGAGGGCAGCTTTCACCTGTGCATCTGTGATGTCTGGGAGGCTACATTCTGTTGGGATAGACATTTGCTCTTTTGGGGGGGAAGGGGGGGAGAAGTTTGCACTGAACCTGCCTGCCAGGATGTTGGCAATGTAAGTGAGTTCAGTGTATTTTTTTCCCTTTTACACTAATTCAGAGCATATCTGGGAGTTGCCACCCAGATTCCTGACATAGCTAAAGAAGGCCTTGTGATTATCTTTAGCGTCTTGGGCAATTTGTCTTTCAAAGCTGGCCTTTGATGATTTTATGAGGGATCATAGTTTCTTGGTAGTACTGATCAGAGACGCCTTCCCTTTTTGGGATTTTGCTCCGTCATGTAGTAGCTTCCTCCTTCTGTTGTATAGCTTATTTATGGCCGGGGTCCACCAGACAGGTCTCCTGCTTTTGGAGGAGTGAGTCTTGGTTTTATTTGGGAAAGCATGATCCATGCATTCCTGTATTTGCTCATAGAATGCGTTTGTAAAGGATTCTGCGGTTCTGGCAGTATTTTCCACTGGCCCGGGGGCTTTGAAGGATTCCACCTTGGTTTTGAGAAGTGTGAAGTCTGCTTTTAAGAAATTTTTCACAGTGGTTTCCTTGGCTGGGGGTGGGGACGGGATATGGATGTCCAGTAAGATTAGTTTATGGTCTGATCTTACCAATGAGGGGTTTACCTCTGGTGTGGAACAGAGTCCCCATGTTGGTGATGACCAGGTCCAATATGTTGTCTCCTCTTGTGGGAGTGGTGACCAGTTGTTCCATAGCGTTTGAGTTTATAAATTCTAGGAACCATTGGGCAAGGGTGTTGGGGCTTGAGTAGTTTTCCCAATCAATGTTTGGGTAGTTGAAGTCACCCAATATTATGGTGTTTGGAGAGACCTTCATATTCTCCAATGATCTCAGGAAGGCCAGTGGGGTTCCTGAGATTGGGAGAGTGATCTGTAGCAGGCTACAAACTGAAAGGCAGTTTTGCCCACTGTTAGTTGCACATGGATGTCTCCGATGCTTCGTGCAGTGCCACTAACCTGGAGGTGTGGGTATCTTTGATGAATATGGATACTCCCCCTCCTTTTGTGTTTCGGTCCGTGTTTTGGGGCCGAAAAGCATGGTATGAGCTATAACCTGGTAGTGCTGGGGTGCTCTCGGGAGCCTTGAACCAGGTTTCTGTTACTGCACAGATATCGATATTCTCCATACTGAGGAGAGCCTCGAGTGCATGCATCTTGAGGTTTAGACTTCTGGTGTTGAGTAGCATTACCCTTAGTTTTTTACTCCTTGTGCTGTCTATGGAGGTGGGTTTGTCTTTTGAGCCTTGCCCAAAAAAGGCACTATGGGGTTGTCAAGAGCCTTAGCCAGTATTCAAAAGCCCAGGGGTGACAGGTGCAAGCCGTCCCTAGCGAAGCAACGTAGCTTGTCAAGTATGTCATCCCAAGCTGACAGACACTGGATCCCCTTTGAATGACACCAATACTTTAGTCAATTGTTAAAATTGATCATTTTGTCTTTATACTGTGGCATCATTCTTGGTGAGGGCAAGATGCTACTCAAGGTCAGGGTCATACCAGCCTGGACTACATGATCAGAGAGCTCCTCTATGTCTCTTTTCATGTAGTCCAGGGAGGTACGTCTCAGGTCATTCACACCAGCATGGAAAATGACGGAGTCATATTTGTACTTGCCTTGGAGTGACCTGAGTGCTTGTGTTACGTGGCGGATCCTGGCACCCGACAGGCAGCTTACAGTGACCTTCTCCTTGTTCAGTCTGGTGAGTGGGACGTCAGTGTGTCTGACAATAGAGTCACCTATTACAAGTGTATTTGGTGTGTTGTTTAGCCTTACGGGCTGTGACTTTGTGGCACACTGACTTTGTGAAATATGTGTTACGTGGGTATTGTTGTGGGGTAGCGGTTGCTTGGATGTCTGCTTTGGAGGTCTCTGCTGCTTTGGCAGAGTTTTATTTAGAGCCTCCGAGTATGTTTTTGAGTGTTTATGTGTTTGGTTTGCTGATGTGATAGGTCTATGTGAGACTGGATTTGTGGTGTAAGTGGTTTCCTTCTCCTCCTCCTGACTGACTGTGCCAGTCTTGGGTTGAGAGAGGTCAGCCTCCAGTTTGGCTGTATAGTTGCATCTCTCACATATATTTGAGCTTGTTGGGAGGAGGAGAGGGTGGTCTGTGTACATAAGGCAATTGTAACATTGCCTCAAGATTCCCAGATTCACTAGCTGGACTGGAGAGTAGACCTGAAACTGACTTTTGGACATACCAGAATAGTATAAGGAACTGCTTATTGACTGATCAGAAAGGACCAATAGGGAGCCAAGTACTTATAAAGAGTATAAGAGGGTGTAGTGCTTTAGTTTGTTAGTGTTTACTTATAAGATTTGAGCAAGTGCAAGGCTTTAGAAGGAAAAATAGAGCCACTTTCTTTGTGATTTAGAACAGTTCTAAGGGAAAAAGTGAAGAGTAGACTTTGTGGAGCCGGGAATAGTTTAAACCTGTTTAAGCAGCGGTCCGCAATGCGGGTTTTAAAGCAGGGAAACTGAAAGAGATAGAAATTGACCCAAAACGGCCAATAAGCTACTAGTTTCTGGGCTGAGACCACTCCTCCAGGGACAGATAGGCTGCTCAAAGCTCCCCATTCTCACTGGTGAACAGAGAAGCTTCCTCCTATCCAAGTAAGGATATGGGCAACACAGGAACCTATACCACAGTCTGGAATTCAGCAAAGCCTGAAGGGAAAAAGAATATATATATATATATATATATATATATATATATATATATTTTTTTTTTTTTTTTTTTTTGCAGCAGGTAACAGAAAATCACACAGAAAACACTGTAAATGCTATAAACAGGCTAGCGCACTTGAGTGTGCAGCCTACAACAGTTAAACAGTACAAAAATTTTTTGATGTTTTTGGCACTGTGCATCAGAGAATACATTGCACAAAACCTCTCAGCCTATATGAGAGTTTCAGCCTAGGCCATGAAATCAGTTGTCACAACTATTACCATCAAAGATAGTTAAGACAGTAGCAAAATGTATCAAAAAGCATCAACATAAATATCATTTTCACAAGTACTACAGTTCTTAAAATTTCACAAGCTGTTCATAAAATGTCACTGAAGGCAGATCAATAAAACTGTCAGAGGCTATGCAGTATGTGAAACACCACAAGAATAAATTAAACTGCTGGTTCGAATCTGTTAAAAGCCAAATTCTACTACTCTAACAAGTTGCCCCCCCCCCCCCCACAATGCAGCTTATTCAGTTAGAAATTACCTTAAAACCAAAGACTGTAATTCAGCTGTGTCTTATAAGCAGTACAAATTTCATTTATTTAATAAGTTAACTAAAAACATAATTCTTCATATTTATTCCCAAACCCTCAAAATTATCAGTGTCAAAAATGTGGGTTTCACCACAGATGGCAGAGTGTGTTTACCCATAGTGTGTGTGTATGTGTATATGTATATGTATATATATATATATATATATATATATATATATATATATATATATATATATATATATATATATATATATATAGGTTCATAGGTGTGTACTAGGCTAATAGCCCTGGGGCCTTTACAAGCCTAGCCATAGGATTACCCTGGCATAGTGCCACCCAACCTTAGTTTCCAGTGCCTCTGTCGAGTAGAGCCACTGGAGTGATCCCTGGGGTAATTTTCTGTTTCCCATCCACTCATCAAGATTTCTCTTGAAGAGGATCAGTGAGCTGTTCTGTTTGACATGTATGGGAAGTCTGTTCCATGTCCATATACATATATATGATTTCTGGTACCACTTAGGAATTTGCCCATAAAAGAGTTCAATGGAGATGTGGGTAGTGAATAAAAAATATCTTATTAACATGAATAAGAATTTATAAATCTTTACTGCATGCCAAGCAACAATACAATGTTCCTGTTGTATTTTCTTCAGCAAGTCTCAAACAGTAACTCTTGACAGTGTGAAGATGACCGATATCTAAGAACCATGAAATATTTAACATAGTTTTTAAAATGCTAACATAAAATAATTAACAATAACGCATATACAGCCTAAGAAAATTAATCAATTAAAATGGTTTCATCCATCTCAGTTCTTTCTTTTCTTCAGATATTAAACTAGGTGGCTTTTTAATTAAGACCACATTTATAGCATTTGCTATTCACAGTTTCGAACTGCTTCTTTAAGCAGCAAATTATTTCCCCAATTAATACCCGTCTTGCTTCTTTTTGTGACTACTTCCTGTATTACTTGGCTCACTGCCTTATAACTGGTAAGCCAATAACAGCATTCTTCACTCAGTCATGTTTATACTTCAGAACTCAATTCAGTATTTATTAAAGTGCTTTAGCACAAAGCACTTCTCACGACACAAGAAATTCAGAGAAGTAATGTTAAAGAAAAGTAGGGAAACCTCAGCTGAAGTATGTAAACCATAAAGAAATAGCGAAGGTATTATCAGTTAATGTCAGTGCTCAGCATACCTCTCAGCTGTCCAGATTTTCCCAGAATGTCCAGATTTTTTCCTCATATATCTGGTCTGCCCCTCATAAAATTTGTGTTTTTTTGTCGAATCAGTGAGTGCTAAAGTCACTAAATAATGACAGACATTTGAATTTCATAGGTTCATAGGTTCATACTAGGCTATCTGCCCAAGGGCATTTATAAGCCTAGCCCATAGTTATTTGGCTTTCGCCACCCCTTTAGTTTGAATAAAACTATGCCTATTATTTTGCTGTGCCTCTGTCAAGCAGTGACACTGAAGTAATCCCTGGGGTATATCTGCGATCCCCCATCCATTGGTCAAGATTCCTCTTGAACAAGGCCAGCGAGGTGCTCTGCCTCACATGTCACAGCATAGGGAGTCTCTGGGTGATGAATCTGTCCCTCCAGCACGTTCTATTAATAACCGTGTCAAGGTTTAAGTCTCCGCCTTGTGGTTCTGAGGGATCTAGATTTTTGAGGTGAAGCATATTCATCAAATCAGGGTTTGACATGGCCTTATATGTCAGGCACAGGTCACCTCTGAGCAGCGGTATGAGACTGAATAGAGCTGGAGTTCTTTCAGTCGGGCAGCATAAGACATATTTTTGAGACCCTTTATCCTTTTGGTGAGGAACTTTTGGGGCCTTTCCAGCTGCTGCAGGTGTCGGGTCAGATACATTCCGAATGGGGCATTGTACTCAATCATAGGTCTAATGAGTGATGAGTACAGGGGACGATGACCTCCTTGATCTAGATGTGAATCCCTTCATGATCAGGTGGGCAATGTAGAAGGTTTTCCTAACCACTTTAGCAACATGAGTGTCAAATGAAAGGCTACTGTCAACCTGGATCCCCAGATCCCTGATGACTTCTTCTGTGCTCAGTGGATTGCCACCTATATGGTAGCTAGTAACCTTGTTTTTATGACTATGCATTTCTTGGCATTTAACTTTAGGCCATGGCTCTGGCACCAGTTATCCGCTTCTGTGAGGCCCTTCTGAAGGATATCTGTGTCAGATGTGTTAGTTTGCAGTCATCTGCAAACTTTGTCAGCCATAACCCTCCTGTGTTTGCTTGTACTTCAGAAAAGTAGATGCCGAACAAGAGTGGACCCAGGACTTGTGGGACACCACTTGTGACAGGCTTTGAGTCTGACATGGCTCCAGCAACTCTGACCCTGTGGGTTCTGTCACTTAGCCAGTTTGCAACCCATCTTGTGATGTATGGGTTTACATTCAAGCTGATGAGTTTTTCGATGATACCTGAGTGGGGTATTGTGTCGAAGGCCTTTGCCAGGTCAAGGTAGGCTGTATGGACTGCCTTTCCCTCATCAATGGCCTTGGTGACTGTCTCGAAAAAGTCAACCAAGTTTAAAAGGCATGATCTGCCATTGACAAAGCCAAACTGGGTTGGATCCAAAGTCTGCAAGTTCCCTATGTCTTTATTTATGAGTTCCATTATGATCCTCTCCATGGCTTTGCAGATAAGGCTTGTCAAGAAAATGCATGATAATAAAAAAAAAAACTTTTATTCTAGCAACTTTCTAAGTTTATAAGAGCTATATTTAAACTTTGTCCCTGCGTTGGGGCCTTTGTCCACCATTATTTTTGGCTTTGTCCAGATTTCTGGTGCTAAGAGGTTGAGTTGTACACTGGCTGATTCATCCCTGCTCTCAGACTTGAAGCAGAGAAGATCTGAGATTATGCTGTTATAGCTGAAAAGGGTTCATGAGGTCCAGCCCAACCACCCAATTAATCCATAAATAAATAAGTTAAAAATGTCAGGGCTATTGACATCTAAAGTAAGTGTTTGTGTGTCTTTATCCAACCACTGATCTTTCTGTGTGTCTGTCCATCTCTCTCTTTTACTCCTTGTCTGTCTCCATAACTTTGGAAATTCATGTTGGTTCTGTTCTCTGATACTGTATCCTCCCTTTAGACTTTGAATTGTTAGGTTGGTCTGCACTGATCAGTGTTTTAAAAAGAAAACCATGCAGGACCCTTGAGGTTATAATGTGAAGAGCTACACACACACACACACACACACACACACACACACACACACACACACACACACACACACACACAATCCTTGCTGTACCAGAAGACAGGAGAAACTGCAGTGTAAACACACCCAGTCTGTAAAGAAACACTGAATCGCTAATCACTTTTACAACTGAACTATTGTCTGTGAATGTGCATTTGGAGATTTCTGGTCTCTAGATTTAAAAGCAGCTAATGAGTGCTTGTTTTAATTTGTGCATAAAGATCATGTGTGAGGGCACAAAACAAAATAAAGCAATTGCATTTCATTTCTGCCTTTTTTGCAGTTCATGAGCTTGTACGGGAAGATCTGATCGCATTTTCACATAAAATACTGATTTTATGTCAAAATACCCCTTTAAGAAATGGTGTGGTGACATCCAACGTCCGAGCTATTCCATCTGTGCATCTGTCAAAGGCATGACTTTAACAATATGATCTCAGAGCACAAGTCTTTCCTCGCTCAGCTTTCATTACATAGAATGCATTATGAGTTGATTAGGACTCTGGAGCAGAGAAAGCAATAATTTGTACATCCTTTTTTTTAATTTCTCCAAATCTTTTGGGTTTCTAATACCATGATGCGAATGGACCCCATTCCTAAGTCAAATCACGATTAAAGTTCATCAAATTAGTATTGTTTCAATCTTTGATGTTAGCCAAAAGTGTTCTTCGCAGCACCCGCAATGTGCCCAGTAATGACTTCTTCTGCAATTTGTATGGGGTTACATGTATTGGTAATATATCTAAACATAATTGTAGATTCTTTTTTATAAGACCCGTTCCTCCTACTACTATTGGAACTGTCTTGGTATCTTTCTTCCACATTGCTCTCATTTCTGCCTGCAGATCCTGATATTTTATGACTTTGTGCCTCTATGTACGCAAGATATGTAGTCACTGGGTGTAGCGATTTCAATGATCAATGTTACCTTTTGTCCTCTTTTCATGGACCACTATATTCGGTTGTCTAGCATCTATCTTTTGAACTGTTGGTAATGGGTGATCCCATGTGATGTAAACCATCATTTCCTATGATGCTTTGCGGCTCATGTTTCCAGTGTTTTTCAGCCACTTCAGTACCATAATGTTTGCACAATCCCCAATGCAACAGCCTTGCCACATTATTATGCCTTTCAGTATACAGTCCTTCTGCCATTAGTATGTCACAACCAGCAACAAGGTGTGCGACTGTTTCCAGTTTGGTTTTACAAAAGCTACATTTGTCTGTTTCTCCCACATGCTCAAGGGACATGGTAAACCAACATGTACGTAGCCCATTATCTTGGGCCACCAATATTAATCTTTCATCTCTTGGTTTGAATTTGCCTCTCCTTAACCATTCCTGAATTCGCTCCTGATCAACATGAGGTTCTTCCAGAAGTTTTTTATACTTGCAACTATATTTATACATTTCCCACGGGTTTATATTAAAATCAGTGAATGCTTAAAAAAGCCAACGCTGATTTATCGACCCCATGTAAGTGAAAGCTTACAATCCCAAACACTGAGAACAGCGATTTTTTTTTTCCCCAGGGGGAAAAAAAATTGCTGTTCCAAAAAAGAAAAAAAAACACTTTAAAACATTACATAAACTGGGGGGCTTTGCCTCCCAAACCCCTCAATGTGGGGGGCTGTGCCCCCCACCCCCCTACTTAAATATACCAACTCCGAGATTGCACTACAGTGATGAAAACTGCAAAATAACAAAGGCGGCCAAGCGATTTCTTTCCCAGGGAAAGAATTTGCTTATATGCCGTTTCGGTATTTTGCCGTTTCGTGCTTTCAAATTCGATCAAGACGCATTTGAAAGAATGCGTCTTCGATCATTTAATAGGGAACCTTTTCCACATTTCTTCCCTTCTCTTCTGGTCCTTCACCTTATATTCTTTATTTTGTTTTTTAGCACATTCAGTTTCTGCCTGATTTTTACCTACTTCTGGTTTGATTTCCATTCCTGCTTGACGCCAATATGCTTCTGCTAGATTAAGCAGAGAAGACATCTTAGATTTATTCTCGTGTTTTAAAACATTCAGTGAGTTTGGGTCTTGTGAGGTCAGCAAATATATGTGGAGTCCCACAATTGCAGATCTATACATGTAATCCTTCAGAACAGGGAATAATCTTGGTATGCACTGATTTTTATAAATCATTTGGTGAGCACGAAGCATCCTTCTTGTTTTCCTGTCTAATTTATCCAACACGTTTTGGGGCTAGTCAATCACTCCAAAACTGTAAGTTAGTACAGGAAGAACAAATTGGCTTATAGCTTGGATTTTGTTCCTAGATGTCAACACAGTTTTCAGGATTAATGTAAGTCTTCTAAAGTATTGTTTACTAAGTTTTATTTGCATTTGTTCATGTTTTAGTGCTGATCCTTCATCAATTTCCAAATATTTATACATTCCCTCTTGCTCAAGTTCTTTTATATCACATTATTGTCCCAAACTGATGCTTTCCTGGTGCTGCAGTTTTCCTGCTTTCAAGGTTGCTTTTGCACATTTATCAAGACCAAATGACATTCTTGTATCATCTGAAAAAGTTTTGATATCTTGCAGTTGTACTTTCAGTTCCTCATCTGATGAGCTAAACAGTTTTAAGTCATTGACAAAGAGAAGATGAGAAGTCTTTACACTTTGCTGTTTTCTAGGAGCCAAATTATAGCCATGGCCTAAGCTGTTAAGTAGACAGCTTAATGGGTTAAGGGCAAGGCAGAATAGCAGCGGTGACAAAGAGTCAGCCTGGAATATCCCCCTTTGAATTGTTATCCCTGGGATAATAATTTCTCTTTTATCATGGCTTAACTCCAAAGTGGTCTGCCACTCTTTCATGGTCATTGTAATGTAGTCAATCAGTGTAGGGTGTATCTTGTACATTTTTAAGCACTCTTTTATCCATCAGTGTGGGATACTATCAAATGCTTTTTTTTGTAGTTAATCCATGCCATACTTAAATTCTTCCCCTTTGTACAGTTCTCCACTATGACTTTATTTAATAAAAAATGATCCTTTGTTCCATATGTCTATATGGAGCTGCCGCTAACAAAGCCCTGTTTTTCTAGCCCTAAATAGCTCATTTGCATGCAGCTGTACTGCTTTTCTAGCCCCAAATAACCTAAATTGTAAGCAGTTGATACATAGACCTAACCTAACCTAAATTGCAAGCAGAATAACTCTGTTCACTCCACATGTCTATACGGAGCTGCCGCTAACAGAGCCCTACTTTTCTAGCCCTAAATAGCTCATTTGCAAGCAGCTGTACTGCTTTTCAAGCCCCAAATAACCTAAATTGCAAGCAGCTGATACATAGACTCACTGTGACCGCTCCGCATGTCTACACGGAGTTGCTGCTAACACTGGACTGCTTTTCTAGCCCTAATTAGCTCAATCGCAAGTATATTGACTGCTTTACTAGCCCTAAACAACCTAATTGCATGCGGGTTGCTCCGTATGTCTATACGGAACTGCCGCAAACATTGGATTGCTTTTCTAGCCCTAAACTCATTTACAAGCATTTTGACTGCTTTTCTAGCCCTAAATAACCTAATTGCAAGTAGTTAAGCTCTGTATGTCAATACGGAGTTGCCGTTAACACTGGACTGCTTCTCCAGCCCTAAATAGCTCAATTATAAGTATTTTGACTGCTGTTCTAGCCATAAATTAGTCTATTTACAAGCAGTTAGCTCCATATCTCAATACAGAGTAGCCGCTAATGATGGACTGCTTTTCTAACCTTAAATTGCTCAACTTAAGCTTTTTGACTGCTTTTCTAGCCCTAAATAGCCTAATTACATGCAGTTCGCTCCGAATGTCCATTCGGAGTTGCTGCTAACACTGGACTGCTTTACTAGCCCTAAATAGCTCTATTGTAAGCATTTTGACTGTTTTTTCTAGCCCTAAATAGCCTAATAACTAGCAGTTGAAATATAGACTAACTCTGTCCACCCTGCATGTCTCTACCAAGTTGCCGCCAACACAATAATGTTGTTATTGTAAGGCTGTACTTCAAATACATGTGCTAGATCCTCATAAAATGTTAGACCACTCAAAGGGAATTCATAGGGAATAATCCAGTTATCCTAGTTATATTATACCATTCTAAGGGAATTACCAAATTAGTATACAGGCTAAGCCATTCTAGATCTGTATATAAACTGCGGTGATTTAATGCTAATGCTGCTTTCTATCCTAGTTTTCCATCAGATGTTTGTTTTATTTTCTCATACAAACTAGATCTCTAAAAGTAGTTTAATGGGAGTTGCATGGTTCATTTTGGAACATAGACTATGAATGTGAACCTTTAAATTGTTTAGTTTGAGTTAGTACTGTACTGTTTCCATAGTTTGCTCAGCTCCTTACTTGCACTCCACCCCTCCAGCATTTCTTAGTCTAGCTAACACCTTATAAGCTGACATTATACGGTTTTCCCTCTGTCTCTCTTTCAGCCTGGAGGCCCTGTGCTAAGACACGGGCTGTCTCATCCATCTCCTATCTACCTACCTCAAAGAGTACCCTACTAACAGAAAGAACTCCCGAGTCAACACCAAACTCTGGACTGCTTAAAAGTGCCTCTCACCAGCATCGCAGTCAAGGTGTTAGCATTTAATTCCTGTACTGAACTCTTCAAGAGTGAGTGTCAATTTAAACTAATTGTAGGGCCAGCACACCCGCGGACCTACCCCGAGGGATTTCCCCCCCTTATAATACTGTCCTAAGTAAGCAAACTGTTGTGGTTCCCCACTTGACCAGTAGATTGGAAGCAGAACACAGGCTATGATAACACTGTTTCTGACTTTCTAAAGTTCCCCCAGCCCCACTGCATAATACCTAGTCCAAGAATCTCTAATTCCAGCATAAATACCAAGCAAGCTCCCCAAGGAAATAAATAAGAAGGTATTACCTTTCAGACACCAGGCTAAAAGGCATAGTTATAGGAAGCTGGCCCATTTTAATTAAAGCCCTCACCTAAGCTTTGCATTCAAATGATTCCTTTGCCTTACTCCTCTAGACACTAGACAGAAAAGACATCCCTTGCATTTTAGCTAACTAAAGTATACTTAGACAGTGTTACCTACCTACTTAAGGCCTTGGTAGTGCACAGTCTCTCTGTATTACTGATTACTTCTCAGCAGACAACCCACTCTACCATCTGAATACCTGCAAAAAGCAGCCAAAGTTATTGCATACCCAGTATCCATCCTTATTAATAGAACCATTACGGAGGGGCACATCCCAGAAATCTGGAAAATCTCTCATATTATACCCCTACATAAAGGTGGTAACTCGAAAGATTATTCTAACTATCGGCCTATAGCCCTTTTATCTCCCCTAGCAAAAATTACGGATAAATGTATTCACCATCAGCTTTTAGACCACTTAACTCAACATGACATTCTCGCTAATTGCCAACATGGCTTTAGGCCATATCATAGCACCACTACCGCCCTCTTATCATTTACAGATTCTATCAACAGAAATCACAACAGTAACACCATCTCATCTGCACTCTTTATCGATCTCTCAAAAGCTTTTGACATGGATAACCACACCCTTCTTATTAACATTCTAGAGACCCTTTCCCTTGATATTCTGGCTATCCAATGGTTCAAGTCCTACCGACGGCCGGCCTTAGGCATAGGCGAACTAGGCAACCGCCTAGGGCACCGTACAGGCTGGCCTCATAAAGGGCGCAAAATCGCAAAAAAAAAAAAAAAAACAAAGTTAAAAAGTGAAACTTTCTTCACTTTTTAACATTGCGCCTGATGCCTGTTTCTACATAGTAGCATTGCGCCCTCCCCCCACGTCTGCCGACACGAGCGCACAACAATAGAACGCCCCCCTCCCTACGTTGTTCTTCCACCCCCCACCCCCACCCCCTGCGTGATGTATGTACGAGTGGCTGCTGTTGGCATCCAATCAGTGATGCTTTCGTTTTAGGTACTTTGGTATTCCCACTGAAACCTGATGATTAGTTTATTTAGCTTCATTCAAGATACTGTGTTCAACTGTGCTATGTCATTGTCTCTGATGATTTAAAATAACTTAAGCAATGATTGCCATGAACAGCAATGCACGACTCTTCCAGGAATATGTCGGCTGGTGCTAAAGGCTCTAGACGTCAGTTATGACTCGCATCCTTTCTTCTTAAAAAAGTACACCTACTAATAAAATGTCAGATATAAAGATGTTGTTAGAGAATTAATACAAGGCAGCTTCTCTTGCACAGAATGAAAATGAAATGCAGTTAATTTGAATTCTGACTGTGCACATAAGTATCGTGTGTGTCTTCAGTTAAGTAAACATAAATGCATATTCACTACAAAAAAAAAACAAATGCAGGGAAAATGAGAAAGAGAGAAAGTGAAGCAACTGATATGGAGGGGTGTTGTTGATTCATCCCTTTTACACCATGCATGCAGAATTCCAGTGCTTTCATAAAAGAACGGGTCCTGAAAGAATTACCACATTAAAGCTGGGAATATAATAAGATATGACAACATTTATTTAGAATTCTTAGGGCTGAGGGAGAAACAAGTCACACCACTAAACTACCCTTCTGAACAAATCACAGTGAAAGGGGGAGGGCAAATGAACATTAAATAAGGAAATATTCAACATGTAGGGGTGACAGCTAAACATAAACAATAAAGCACCAACATGCCAATCTTAATTTAGTAAAAAAAAATGCATTAATTCACATCTGGTGGAAAAGGGTGTC
The DNA here is from genome assembly GCF_019279795.1 of Protopterus annectens. Lineage (NCBI taxonomy): Eukaryota > Metazoa > Chordata > Ceratodontiformes > Protopteridae > Protopterus > Protopterus annectens. The sequence continues at coordinate 4,660,251 of NC_056750.1, forward strand.
ATATTTTGAGCTCATTGGGATACCAGGTAGCCCAGGACAGCAGAAATTATTGGAGATGTCCATGTCAAGCAGTGCTACAAAGTTCTTTGTGACCAAGACAGAAGACCAAGCAGAAGTTTGTGGATACTGCCTACTAAGATACTAAGACATTAATAATCTATTTGATTTAGTTCCATATAAAAGGTTGGTAAGGAAATTAGGCAACACAGGAATGGTGCTTCATTTTGTACTCTAGGGAAAATACTGATTGGATTGCAGCATACACAACGTAAAGGCAAGTGGAATTCATGCATGAGAAAGATAGGGTCCTCTGCTACAGTTCATCCTGTGGGGGAGGGGGGTGCTGTCTGTATTGTAAATAGCAGGGATGTTGGCTTTCCCAAAGGGAATAATTACACATTTTTTGCATTTAGCTTCAGTCCGTGACTTTGGCACCAATCATTAGTCTGTGTTAATCCTTTTTGTAGTACCACTGGCAGACTCCGTGATTGCACCCAATTTGCAGTCATCGGTGAACTTTGTCAGATACAGGCCATCCACGTTTGCCTAGACTTCTGAGAAATAAATTCTGAACAGTAAAAGGCCCAGCACGGAACCCTGTGGTACGTACGACACTTTTGCTAGATGTGAATTCACCCACTTTGACAGTATGTGTCCTGTTGGTGAGCCATTTGGCTACCCATCAGTGAAATAAGGGTTTATTCCCAAGTGATTGAGTTTGTCTATAATACCTATATAATACATGCTCCCCCATGTTTGTGAGCATTATGTATAGAATATTTCAGCCCCTCTTTGGTGTGCTGACTAGCTGTTCCAGGGCATTTGCACTGGCATGGTCCAAGAACCATGGAGAAAGCAGATTTGTGGTCATGTATTTTCCCCAGTTGAGGGTAGGATAATTAAAATTGCCAGTGAGTATGGTGTTGGGCTACATGGTAAGTGACGCCAGTAGTCTAGGTATGCAGAATCCTTTTCCTTGTTCATTGTGGGGGACCTGTAGTTAGTGAAGATGTGGTAGGGGATTTTGCCTATTGTTAATTGGACTTGGAGTAGCTTGAGAGAGTCATAGAGGAGACAGGTGCAAGACCATCTGTGGCAAAGCAGTGTGGTCCATCAACCATGTCCTCCCAGGCTGACAGATATTGGATCCCCTTGCACTAACACCAGAAGTTAAGCCAGTTGTTAAAATCAATCATTTTCTGCTGGTATTGTGGCATCCTCTTTGGTGATGGCAAAATGCATCTCAAAGATAGGCTCATACCTGCCTGAGACACACAATCTAAGAGCTCAGGCATATATATATATATATATATATATATATATATATATATATATATATATGCATATAGTTCAGTGAGGTATTATGTCTCCGGTCATGCACACCCACATGGACTATGTCGGAGTTATACTGGTACTTGTGGTAACTGCTTGACTGACTTGACTGATCCTGGCATCTGATGAGCAGCTAACTGTAACCTTGTCCTTATCCAGTCTGGTGAGGGGGGACATCCGTGTGCAGGTTATTTACTTGTAACCAAACGACTGACCAGGAGAAGAATATTTGTTATGAAAGGGAAATGTTTTGATAGCAATTTATTTACAGCTTTTTCTTCAGTGCTGAGAAGAGTTAATTGTGAAGAAACTGTGTGTAGCATTCCTGGCTGGCAACTTGTTTCCTGCCCAGATGTTTAGGGAATACAGTGCATCAGTTAATGGATCACACCAGTAGTTTGTTCTGTAGCGTTTAATAATTATTCATTCACATTCGATTTATTGTTAAATTACTGTTTTAAGCATGAGGCAGATAGAAGTTTTAACATTTCACACAGATGCTTTTTAAAAATGTTTTAAATGTTAGCATTTATATTTTTAACTTGGATGTGCATTATGGTTGCATAGCAAGTAGTATAAAGGCTAAGTGGCCAAGATCACACTTTTGACTGGTATGTGACAGGGAAGTTGAGTTTAGTGGAGAGAGTGAATTCTTTGGACTGCTGAGCTGGGCTGGGGAACCTAAGGCAAGTGAAATAAGTGGGCCAGAGTGATATATTTTCTAGGGGGCATAACATACAGTTTTCTAGAGGAGGAATCTTGTAATATAGTGATTAAATAGAAGTTATGTCCTTACCATAACGTTCCATGTGGAGTGTTCATCTCGCCTTTGTTCTTACACATGGGTTCGGAGCCGATCCTCTTGCAAGCTCTGCATCGAGAAGAAGCTCGAGACAATCTAATACCCACAATCCCCCTCTGCCTTTACCTCAGATCTAGTTTGCAAGCAAACCAATCTACAGAATAGCACACTCATGCTCACATCACATATGTACAGAAATAATCTACACATAACTATATATATATAAGCCAGACAGACATATATAAAAATATATATATGTCAACTATGTACACAAAATTGTAACAGTAGCAGAATGCTCCTGGCCAGGCATCAAAGAACGTTCTTCCTAAGGGTGGGAGGGTGGGACTGTAAGACCAAAGGCGTGATGAACACTCCACATGGAACGTTATGGTAAGGACATAACTTCTATATGTGATAGTGTTCAATCTCGCCGTTTGTTCTTACACATGGGTAGCGTCCCTAGCGCCTTGTTCCTGAGGAACTCACGGGAGGACGTTCTTGAGCACAGTGGAACCAAAGGTTGCCCTGTCCCTAGAAACCTTGTCTACCTTATAATGAGAAATGAATGTATGTGGTTTAGACCAAGTAGCAGCTGCACAAATAGCGTCCAGTGGTAGGCGGGCTGCATGAGCCAAAGATGTAGACACTGACCTTGTGGAATGTCCTTTGGGTTTGTGTAACAGGGTTTGATTTGAAGAATCGTAGACATAGATTATACAATCCGTTAACCATTTAGAAAGAGTTCTTTTGGTAACTGCAAGTCCTTTCCTGCTATCAGCAAAAGCCACAAAGAGTTGATCTGTTTTTCTGTGATCCTTTGTTCTATCCAAATAAAATCTTAGCTGTCTGTGAACATCTAATTTGTGTAACATATACTCCATTTTGTTGGAGTGGTTTTTGAAGAAAGTGGGTAATTCAATGGACTGATTAATATTGTTAATAGAACACACTTTAGGGAGGAAGGATGAATTGGTTCGAAGAGAAACTCTGTCAGAGTGAAAGATCAAATACGGGTGCTTGATGGAAAGAGCCTGAAGTTCAGATACGCCTAGCGGAAGTAATGGCTACCAGAAAGAGAGTTTTCCAGGATAAAAATTTTAGTGAGCAAGAAGAGGCAGGTTCAAGGGGCAACATTAATTTAGATAGCAACAAATTTAGACTCCAAGGTGACGTAGGAGATCTGACCGGTGGTCTAATATGAAAAACTCCTTTTAAAAAGGCTTTACAAAGTCTGTGAGCCATAACAGGAGCTCCACATTCTTCCACATGGAAATTCGAAATGGCAGCCAATTGAACTCTTAGTGTAGCAGGAGAAGCACCCTGATGGAATAAGTCTGTTAAGAACTCTAAGATCTTATTCAAAGGAGCTATAAAAGGATCCACATGGTGTGTATTCGCCCAGAATACAAATCGCTTCCATTTGCTAGCATATGTCTTAGTAGTGGAAGCTTTATGCAAAGCCACCAAGATATCCTGAACTGCTGGTGACAAAAGATCAGACCTGGCTAAGTTGGGAATTGGAGCAGCCAAGCTGCTAGATGGAGGGACAGAAGTATGGGGAACAGTGAGTCAATAGGTCTGGCTCTGGGTCCAGAATCCAGGGTCCCCGAATGCAGTGTATCTTCAGGAAGGGAAACCAAATTTGACGAGGCCAGAATGGGGCAATGAGGATTATCGTCCTGTGTAGGTTCTTGGCTTTCTGGAGAAACTTTGATATCAGAGGAAATGGAAATGCGTACAGGAGTCCCGGGGGCCAATCGTGAACCAGTGCGTCCCTGGGGACTTCCCTGGAGGTAATAGGGCAAAGTAGCTCCTGCATTTGGCGTTCATTGAAACAGATCGCAGGAAGGCTGGCCCGAAAACTACTGACTGTTTCAGGGACCATGCGGTAACAGAATTGCTCTGCTGAGCCTGTCGGCTATGACGTTGGATGACCCCGGGATGTGCGTTGCTATTAGAAAGCGACCCATGGACTCCGCCCACTGCCAAATTCTCATGGCCTCTCTGCATAGCTGATAGGACTTGGTTCCTTGCTTGTTTATGTACCAGACTACCGACATGTTGTCCGTCTGAACTGCAATAGTCCCTAGAGGAAGAAGGGGAGCAAAGTGTTGCAACGCTAGAAACACTGCCCTCAACTCTAGAACATTGATGTGCAGATTGTACTCCAAATTGGTCCATTCGCCTTGGACTGTCTGTCCCTGAAAGATGCCCCCCCACCCTATCAGGGAAGCGTCCGTGGTCACTGTAACTGTGGGGGTGGGTAGCACAAACGGTCTCCCTTGGGAAAGGTTGAACGGTTGAAGCCACCAGTTTAGATCTGCTTTGCATGTCTTTGTTATAAGAATCTCGTGTGTTAGAGGTAGTTGTTGAAAGGACCATTGTGCAAACAGCAGCCATTGTAGGACTCTCATGTGCAGCCTTCCCAGGGGAATTGCAATCAGGGAGGCTGACATGAGGCCCAACACCTTTAGTACCAGTTTTGCAGGAGATTTCCTTGACAAGAGTAGAAGACGAATATGAGTCTGAAGTGATAATATCCTTTCTGGGGGAAGCCTCAGAATCAACTGACGTGTGTCTAACTCTGCTCCTATGAACAAGATGTTTTGTGATGGCTGAAGTAAGGATTTTCGAAGTTTACGGAGATCCCTAGGTGAACACACAGTTGGAGAACAAAGTCTCTGGCCTGCAGTAGTTGACGCCTGGTGGTGGCGAAAGGAGCCAGTCGTCCAGATACGGAAACACCTGGAATCCCTGGCGTCTCAAGTGAGACGCTACCACCGCCATGCATTTGGTGAAGACCCTGGGGGCTGAGGTCAGACCAAAGGGCAGGGCTCGAAATTGAAAGTGACTGGCTCCCAGCAAATGACCTCTGGATGCCCTGGCCATTTTGATGTGGTAGTATGCATCCTCTAGATCTATTGTGCACATCCACTCGTCCTTCTGTAAGAATGGAAGGATCGATTGAAGCGTGACCTTGAACTTTTCTTTCTTAAAGTATTGAGGTAGCTTAGGTCTAGAATGGGCCTCCAGTCCCTGTTTTCTTTGGAACTAAAAGAACCTTGAGTAAGTCCCGAATCCTTGCTGGTCCGCTGGGACTGGCTGGATGACTTTTTTTTCTAGCAGCTTTGAAATTTCTAAAGCTGCTGGCTCCCGCAGATGGGGCGGTACATCTGGGAGTCTTTTCTTTGGGATGGGATGGGATAGGAAGGGTATGTTGTAACCTCTGGTAACTACGCTTTTTACCCACTTGTCTGTAGTTATATTTTGCCAGGCCTGAGGGTATAAAGCTAAGCGACCCCCGACTGCCTCCAGAGCAGGACAGTCGGGCCTCCTCTCAGGAGTGCTGGAAAGGTTTACCAGGGAGTGTTTCCCTGTCACCTTGATGTTGCGGACCCCTCTGCCGCCAGGGCGGCGTCTTCCACCTCTGCCCCTCCTCTGCCTCTAGAGGGGCATCACCCTGTGTGCCTGAGAAAGACCCTTGGGGTTTTGAAACCACATTTTCCCACCGTTGCCCTTTGGGGTACAGTCTGGTTGGGGTGGAAAACGGACTCCGACAGCAGACAGAGTCTTTCCCTCTTGTTCACACGGGTAAGGGTCTCCTTTACCTTGGGGCCAAAAGAGTGGCACCGTCAAATGGGCGTTTGTAAAGGAAGACTTGAAGGCTTCCGCAAAGGAGCATAGGCGCATCCAGGATTGTCTACGAAGAGCAATCGCTGAAGCTGCTGCCCTACTCGAACCTTAGGAAATCAGCCTCATGGACGAGTTAACAATCGATGTTAGGGTATTAAGTTGCGCTGTCACTTTCTCTGAGACAGCTGCATCTGTAGCACCCTGGAGGGTATCTCCCAACTCTTTGACTAGATCCCTCTGCAGACGTGTAAAATGGGTCAAATAGTTCAGGGACCGCATGGAAAAAGCCGCTGAACTAAAAATGCGCTTCCATATCTATCCATCGTCCTAGAGTCTTTATTAGGCGGATGGACAGAAGACTCCGACATCTCCTTTTCGTGGCTGCTGCCACCACCATAGCGCCTACTGGAACTCCTTTTGTAAGGTAGGACTTATCCTGTGGTGCTGTGATATATTTGTTAGGTTTCCTCGGAACAGGTTCCACTGTGTCAGGAGCCTCCGAGCAATTAGTTCCATTAGTTAAGGGCGGAGTGACCCAAGAGGAGGAAGGGCGAGCACCAAATGCCTTCAGCAGAACTGACTCATCCTCAGAAGGGAAGGGACTGCCAGTTACCTCTCTGCTTCAGGATCTCCAATATGTCCGAAAAAGAGACATCTTCTGAAGGTGACTTAGGGGACCCCTCTGACTCATCTAAGTCAGTGTCAGATGTCAAGGATTCCTGTGGAGAATCCAAGTGTCTCCTCTTACACAATCTCTTCCTAGGGACTTCCTCGTGGGGAGCATCCAAGAAGCCTCGAAGAAGAGGGGCACCCTCCAGGGGTGGCTGAGACACTGGTGCCCGACGCTTGGATGTGGCCGTGGGTGCAGATGAAGACAAAGGCCCTTTATGGGGAGGAGAAACTGCTTCCACTGATGTGGTTGTCTGGGTAGACAACACCTTCCTCATCAGGTCGAACGCCTCGGGTCCCGCATCGAAGAGTCCCCGGTTCGAAGAAATGGGAAGAATCCCGACACAGGCACCGAAGGCATCGACCCGAGGACGGAGCTGAATCGAGCCCGAGGGGAGAGTCGGAACTGACACGTCGGTTCGACTCTCGGCCCCGGAACCAAGAACAGACCGTCGGCTCCGAGACTCCGGAGTCGAGGTGAGAGGAACAGACCGAGAAAAAGACGGCTCTGGACCCGAGGGCTCCACAATCAGTAGATCAGCCTCTTCCGGCTCCAAAGACTGAATCGGTCTCGGAGGAGGAATGGATGGAGATACAGGAAGGCCTTCAAGTTTCGACACCAACTGGGTGGAAACCGAAATAAGTTTAGAGAGGGCCGAATGCTCCAATAACTTCTGCACCACGCGATCCACATCGACATCCGAAAGTTTGGAGGAAGAACGTGTCGAAGGAACCGAAGACGGAGCCGACCTCAATATGGCGAGGAGGAGCTCCATCACCGGTTCCAAGACTCGAGGCTCAGGAACCGATACCAGTTGAACACTCGGCCCCGAAGTCTGTGGAACCAGTGATCTAACCTTTGAAGAAGAGCTCGGAGCCGATGACTTAGGCTCCGACGTCTTCGACTCCTTAGAGGACTTTGATGCCTGGTCAGAAGCATCCAGAGCCTCTTGGAAAGCCGGTTTCAATAGACCTCTGTCCATGTTTCCTCGCCTATCTGTCATGACCCTCCCACTAAAAGAGTGACAGATGGAGCAATCCTCTTGTAAGTGGAGAGGGCCAAGGCAGTAGACGCAGGAACTATGGTTGTCAGTGACCGACATTTTCTGGCCACACTGACAACGCTTGAAACCAGACTTTACCTTCTCAGACATTATAGGGAAGAAAGACAAATCCAGTAAAAACAGTCAAGTCCGATAAAGTTAGTCAAAACCGATAAAATTGTCAAATCCGTAAAAATTCTTCTCAACTAGGTAAGATATGAAGGGTGTAGGCCCGATAACAATTTGGCCGATAATTAAAGTTAACGGTACCAATAAATTAACGGAACCACAACACAATCACACAGTTAACACTGAAAATATCAAACAGACTAGTATCCTAATAAAATATAACAATAAAAGTTATATCTTAGCTTAGAAACTCTCGAGCTAGCTCCCAACGATGCGTATGCAGCAGCGGCAAACTAGATCTGAGGTAAAGGCAGAGGGGGATTGTGGGTATTAGATTGTCTCGAGCTTCTTCTCGATGCAGAGCTTGCAAGAGGCCAGCACGGAGCCGAGGATCGGCTCCGAACCCATGTGTAAGAACAAACGGCGAGATTGAACACTATCACATTTTCTGTTACATGCTGTGGAAAATAAGTTTAGCTAGTACAGTCATGAGTTAACGGGTTACATGAGACTTAGCTTGGATTCTGCTGTCACTGGTATATCATTTTATATATTTGTTATGTAGAATGTGTATGCAAAAAGTGTGGTCCAAATATTTATCAGGTATGGTAGTTCTATTTTTGAGGCAGAAAGGACTGTAGAAGAATTTCAAGCGGCAGTATTTAAAACAGTGAATTTTGCTCTAAAGCAGACTGTTTAAAAAGTTTCCACTTTTCGTGTAGCACGTACTATTTTGTTACTACTTTATTTTTTTGACTAGTAACTGAAAATGTTAAACTGATGTGTATCTGTTTTTTTTTTCCATTATACATATGAGTGCATAATATAACAGTTCTAGGCAAAATCTACAATTTGGAATTAAAATGCATGTTGACCCCAATCTTCCTGCTCATGTTTCAGGTCTGTTTTAATCGGCGGTAATTGTATGCTGAATGTATGACCAAACTAAGGACACTGCAATGTTTGATTTAGTTTTATGTGCTTTAATACAAAACTTATGCCTTTTACCTGATACCTCAAGTCACTTCCAAAGTAGTTGGTAACTTATTCTCAGTGTTAGAAATGCTTTGCTGGTCTGCAAAAGATACATGCAGTTGGATGGATCTTTTAGTAGCGTTTGACTGAGTTAGCCATACAGTCTTGTATCACACTTGAAATTGGTACTTGCACTTGCTAAATGAAGTGAGACTTAATGAAAAGTGTGTTTTAATTTCTGTACGCTATGATTTTGATTCCAGAGTATGGAATTACTGAATTTTCACATGCTGTAACACAGAATACAAAGCAGTCCATCATATGGATGGATGTATAGGTATTGCAGTTTGCTTTCACTTCATCCCCATTTCGTCAATGGTTAATCCTTTTCAGTGTTTCCTACACTGCTTGGGCACCAGAGGTGTATCTAGAGGTGATTTTTGTTTTTAAACCTTTGTTTACACATGGTCCGACTTGGAATGAGACCAACTTTCAGTTGCCTGGGGAGAAATGCTCCAGATGCATGTCTTTGACATATAGCTGGAGACAGAGAGGCATTGAAATTTATGTTGGTGTTCTTTTGGGTGCATTCACTGTCAATATTATGGAAGTCTGTATTGCAAGCAGTTATGATATATTCTTTTTAAATGCACCTTGCAAAAAAGTTAATACAGTCTTTCATGACTGTAGAGAAACTCTACACTAGCAACAGATCAAGCAGGTTTATTAAGGAGCATTCAGCCTTCAATTGCAGCCTTAAGGTGTCACAGTATGACTGTTTTTTTCATGCATTTAAACATTGAAAGAACTGGAGTGTTGTTTGTGGGAGTGGCCAATATGTGGGTATAGCGCAAATAAGGGTGTGGCTTGAATATGGTGTGGGTGGGGCTTAAGGGGCGCCAGAGCAGTACTTCGCCTAGGGTGCCATTTCAGCTAAGGCCGGCCCTGGTCCTACCTTAGTAATAGGCAACAGGCAGTTCTCTGGGATCAGAACCTTTCATCCCTCCTGCCAGTCACCCTTGGAGTCCCTCAGGGTTCTAGGACCTCTCCTTTTTTCACTATTCATTAATGACCTGCATGTAGCAATTCCTCAAGCCACCTGTATACAATATGCAGATGAGTCAACAATCATATGCTCAGCTAACTCCCCCTCAGAATTACATTCTTCAACTCAGAAGGTATTCAACATAACTGAGACTTGGTTCTTAAAGCGTTGCCGTCTTCTAAATGCTAAAAAAAACAAAGCTCCTACTCTTTGTACCTACCAGTAAGTCCTCCCCAGTAGACTTCTCAATTAGTTCCAACAACAGTACCCTCATATCCCCAGACTCCACCACTAAACTGCTAGGAATTACTATTGATAATAACCTTAACTTTGACAGCCATATAAACAACACTATAAAATCTGTAAATAAAAAACTAGGCTCCTTATACAGAATCAAACCCTTCCTAACACCATCAGCAAGAACCAAAATTGCTCACTCTCACTTAATTTCAACTCTTCTTTATGCCTCACCCATTTACACTAACCTAAAAAAAATAACCTTAGCAAACTAATTCCTACAATAGTATTTCCCGATTTGCTACTGGCAATCCCTTTAGAACCCACCACTGTCTGAATCTACTGCAACTAGGCTGGCTAGAACTACAAGATCTTCTGTTATTTACACAACTCACCATTGCCTACAAGCTATTTTACCAACCTAACACTACTCCTATACTCTGATAATATAATACACAAGTAGAACCAGAACGGAAAGGCAGCTTGAAATCACACAGTCCATTAAACAGCCATCAGCGTTGTAGTTAAAAATCCTTCTTTATTCCACAAATAAAAAGAAAACGAAATGAGCGCTTTCACGTATGCACCATACGCTTCATCAGATTTCATTATTTACAAAGGCAGCTCAGTTTAAATAGTCACATCTTGCATCCAATTAAGATAATTGCCTTACCAATTAGTAAAATCTCAAACTTTTAAAGGCATAGCTAACTTCTAGGACAATATTGGATGTGTATACTTTAATACATCATGACACAATATAATCTATTATCCTAACATCCTAGCCATCACTAAACTAATTCCATGATATATATCAAAATCTAAATGTAAATATCAAATTTAAAAAATAATAATGATACTAATGTAGTTCATTCTTAAAGTGAATAATCAAGCCAGTGATATTTAAATTATCACAATAAATTCATATTTATAACCTCTGGGCTATAGATCAGACTGAAATCAATGCATAATATATTATCCATCTATATATAATAAAATGCTTAGTGCTTAAGACTCATTAAACTTGCATGAAACTATATATATAAATAAATATAATTAAAACCAGAACCCTATAGTATATAAACTCCTATACTCTCTAACCTCATCATCCCCTACAAAAACCTAAACTCACTACGCTCCTCTAACAAATTTCTAGTCACCATAACAAAGTCCAACAACAAAGCAGGTGATTCCTTGTTCTTGAACACTGTAGGTAAATATTGGAACCTTTTACCTACAGAACTTACCCTACTTCCCTCTTTGCCTCTTTTTAAACAAAACCTCAAAAACCACCTGAAGATCCATTGGTTACGCTCCTGCAGCAATCCTGATTAATCCTTTGATTCTTTACTTCACACCTCTCTCTCTCACTTTTCTTCCTAAACTCTGCTGCATATCCCTGTAAGGACTGAGCTGTAAATAGTATTCCCAAAACGACCTATTGTACTGTTATTTTACCTATGTATTATATGGTTTATTGATTTGTCGTATATTGTCTGACACTGTTTAGCAGTCTTATCTTTTATCCTTTACACTGTGTATATATTGTTTTGTATATTCTGTTGTGCTTATATTGGAGCTTTTCTCCTCGGGCCTCTACTGAAAATGGAAATATATCCAGCTAGACTAGCCCGGTTAACAAATGTAAAATAAATAAAAAATAAAATAAATAAATGTGACTTTCTTTTATTACCTTTTTGTTTTACTGCCATAATTGAGCTTTCTTCTAAATGACTATAAACTCTGTCACCATCAATTCCAGTGTGTAGTTTATACGTTGTCAGAAGGCAAGTTATTGGTCTATAGTTTTAGGGTAGCTTGCAGGTTCACTCTAAAGTAGGATCATTGTTTTTCTTGTTGTTATCCAGGTTGGTGTCTGTTCAGGGTGCGCACATAAATAGTTCTTACTCATAGCTAACTCTTCGTGCAAAGATGTTAATACTTGTAACCAGACGTTAGGTACTGCATCTGGGCCTCTTCCAATTGGAGGCTTTTCTTAACTTTGTTTCAATCTCTCTGGATATTACTTCATCCCATTTCATATCCTCTACCTTTAAACTTCCTATTCTTTCTTTTACTTCTATCCATTTAGCATCTTTGTTATGTTCCACAGGATCTTCATAAATACTTCTTCAAAATGTATGTATTTCTTCTTTTATTTTGGTGGTCTTTCAACTCCTTTTACCTTGTTTCCCAGTTCTCTGTAAAACATTTTTGGGTCATCAATAAATTGCTTATTTTGCACTTTTTCTTTATATTTATCTGCATATGTTCTAAGTTTTTCCACCTGTGCTGAGATTTTTAGCTCGTTACATCCGATAGTGCAAGATAGATCCCGGTCTGTTCTAATACTGTGCATTGCTTTTATTACGTCTATCTTTCTTAGTATTTTTGTTGATCTATTCCCTCTTCTATAATCTTCTAACAGTGACACTTCTTGTCTTAATTGCTTTATAATTTTCTCTATTCGATATTTCCATGATGGTACTTAATTTCTCCCCTTCCTTTCCCTCACTGTCCTGTGTTCTTGTGGTAGAACTTCATCAGTTATTAATTCAGCTGCACAGTAATATATCCTGTTTACTTCTGTTATATTGCATGGATCTATATGGACAGTCCTAATTACTGTGCACATTTGTTTTATCAAACTTCTGACTTTTTCAGTTTTATTGACCTTCTGCATTTCTTTCATTGATCTTAATATGTCTATCTCTCAAGCAACTCTTCTCTTAGCTCACTTTCTCCTAAACTGAGGACACATTTTTTATTCTCCATTTCCTGTCGCACATTCTCTTCAATTTCATCCTGTACCGTCCATTGCTCTATCATATGGGAACTCACTTACCTATCATTCCTCAACATTGACTGCATCAGAGTTTCCTGTTCCTTCCCTTGCTGTCTAGCTTTGAGTGAATGTTTATACTAGTTTCCTGTGGAAGGCTCCAAAATATCTTTGTATGGCACCTGCCCAATTGCTTCCCATTCCACTGGTTTCCCCTTAATTTGGATACCCATTGCTCTATTGTGTTGTGGTGCTTTCTGAATTAGATTACAAAGACATGCATCTGGGCCCTCCCTCCTCCGCTGAAAAATTGGCTTCGCTCCAAGTCGGACTAAGTCGGACTTTAAAATTATAAAAAAAAAAAAAAAAAATAAAAATTTTAAAATTCAACTTTTTCATTTCCTGACCATAACCTTAACCTTGATTTCTTCTTCTTTATTACTTATTTTTTATTTTTTTTTTTTTCTTTCTTTCTTTTTGTCTTTTTTTTTTTTGTTTTGTAAAGTTTTCCATATCTTATTTCTTTCTTCTTCAAATGTCTCAAATGTGCTCTTTTTTATGTATTCATTTTTTTTTTTTTTTCCTTTCCAATATACAAATATATTAAATATGTTTTTTCTTTTTCCCATCCATATTTCTCTTCTTGATGTCTCCTGATCTTCCTGCTTCTCCTTACTTTGTGGACTCACTCCATCTTGCTGTGATGTAACATGTGTTAGACCTTCTACATTAAATCCTTCACTGTGCAGGCACTCCATATCTTCAACTTCTACTTTTTAACTTCTACTTTACTAATCTTTTTTTCTACATTCACTCTTTGATATTATTTTCTTTATTGTGAAACGTTCCATATCCGGATGCCTTTGCCTGTATTTCTCTTCAAATATCTTTGGGGCTGCCTTCTTTATATTTGTTAATTTGGCTTTCTCCTTTGCATAAATATTGCATCATATCAACTCTCTCTTTCTTTCCCATGTCCATATTTCTTTTTTATACTTTTCAAAACTCTCTAGGTTTTGTTGTTTATATTTTTGCACTTCCTCTGATGCTTCTTTTTTCAAATAGATCAATGTTTTTTGATCTATATACTGTTTTTCACAAAGCTGCTGTATTAAGTATACATTTTTATTTGAAGCTTCTGACAGTTTTTCTTGTGGAAGTATTTTTCTTTCTTCTAATTTCTTTCTTACTTGTTTTGTATATCTTGTGTCTGGAAATTCTGGGCTTTTTGCATAATAGTAACAATACATAATTTCTTTCTTAACCTCAATAGTCCACTGTATCATCTTTATGTCTCTTCTTTGGCCTATCAGTTTTTGTGGACTACTACTTCCTTCTACAATGGGGGGGGGGTGGCATCCTCCCCCTTGGTCTGGCCTAGCCCCATTGTAGGATTTTTTCCATATTTTGAGTATTCTACACTGTCATCTTTTCCAGTCCAGACACCAGTGTGCCTACCAGGATTGGGCACTTTTTTTTCCTGGGTCTTGTGCACCCAGCTATCTTTTTTTAATTTTTAACCTACTTCTATCCATGATATATGCTATACAAATACAGTCTATATATCAGCATCTTATTGGCGAGATGGTGTGGAAAAAAAGGTCCACCGCGTGAACATACTCACCAAGGCTTGAGGATGAATTTAGTTTCAGCAATGCTACTCTCCTTTGCATGCTGTCTTATCTGTCCATTTGGACCCCTAAGTCCTACATTTAAGAAGTTATGCTGATGTGCAAGCAGATATAACCATTTCTATATGAAAAGATAGAGAAGTTTAAAAAATAGAACTGGATATGTCTTTGTTTACATCTGACTTGCTGCTTGGGTTCCTACCATGTCAAAAGTACCTAGCGAAAGGAAATGCATGAGTAAAACAGTAAAAGAGCAGATACTCTTAATAGGCTAATAGTGAATAACTTCATGTATTCATTAAAGATTTGTTAGTTGAAAGCGTGTGTCTTGTGACTTTTCTCTCCCATGCATTTCCATTCATTGAGGAAACAAAGTGTAGCTTTGTATTAGTGTAGTACCTCACACTCAGTTCTGTGCAGAAGTGGGCGTGTCCATAATAATTGACATGGGAAATGGAAGTGGAAATGGCCAATGACTTACAGGTATGCAGATTTTCTTGTCACACCATGCATACAGTGCTTGTACCTCTTGCATATTGAAATAGTTGAACAGCACTTGTTTGAAGCACACAATTTGTTATTTTTTTTAGAAACACACTGGTCGTTGGTAGCTAGTTGCTCTGTTGATGAAGAAGGGGGAATTTGAGTCAGTAGCTTGGCAATGAGCGGATTATGAGCATGACAGTTTAATATATTATAGTTTATTAAGACATGTGATTTTCACTGTCAGTTAAGCACAGTTAAATTTTTTCCTCTGAAACATCCCACTTAGTAATTTCAAAGATAGTTCACAGAGGTCCGACTCAACTGATATGCAATATTTTTCAACAAAATATCAAACTGTATTTTGGAAAGGGTGCTTGCACTAGCAATTGCAAAAGACTTATTTTCAAAGCAACTTCGCAAATGGGACACCTTATGATTACAGACTGCATTACATACTACAGGATTTCTTTACAGTATAGCTTATTAAGACATATGATTTTCACTGTTAATTAAACACGGCTAAATTTTTTTCAGCTGAAACATCCCTTTTTGTTAAGTTGCCAGAAGGTCAATATAGACAGACTCTGAGTTCAGTGTTAAAAGATTTTTAATTCAACCATTTGAAACAACAACAGGAAGCATCCTAACTCTTTATATACTACAATCTCACTTTTTTCTCCTTCCGCCCTCCTCTGTTTCCACCTAGTGCACAAGACCAGAACACATCATACCCCCCCCTTACTTAAAAACAGCACTACATTTACAATACAGTAATGAGTCAATTATCCAGTCTAACTGGGACTTAGGGTAGTTTGGATAATCAAATACACATTGAACTGGATAAAAAAACTTATAAACTCTTGTTTTTTCTGCACGCAGGGGAAACACTTTTCAACCATTTGACAATTCTAGTGGTCAATAAAAAGTATTTTTCACACGAGTGGGCTACAAGCTCAAAAAACACGCACAAGCAATATGTACAATGTTTACATATTCAGACTTCATGATTTTTCTTACCTGAAAACCTTGGAAGGCTGTGTTTGGATAACAGACATTTTGGATAATTGACGTTCGGATAATTGACTCTCTACTGTATGTAAATTAAACATCACTAACATTGTAATGAACACAGAATTGCATCAGCATTCATATTTATGCAACACAGTTCTCAAGCCAATGAGGTATCCTTTTCACATGAGCTGGATGAATGCGAGGAGGTTCAGGCATTGGTGTCACTGTAGATTGAAGCAGAAATACCACTGGACCATCCCTGGAGCATCACTTGTCTCAGGTGCATTTGACTTAGATAAATGGAAAAAATGCCATTTTATTCCCATGTGCCAACAAGTAAGAATATGGACCGATTTCCTTCTTAATTTCCACAGGTTGTGAAAATCTTGAATGTACTTTTGGAATATGTATTGGCTTCTAAATAAGCACCTTGTCTACCTTTTGAAAATGAGGGATCCATGTTCCACGTCTAGTATCAGAATACTTTTTCATTTTCTCTTGAAGACAAGAGACCCTTTTACCAACAGTATCAACATTAACCTTGCAGGAAACAGGAAGAGGAAGGACATTGAGGCATGTTCATAATTTCCATCCAAGAAGCAATTCAAAAGGGGAAACTCCTGTAGTAGCATGTGGTGTTGCATGATATACCTGAAGGAATTCTGAAACAACCAGTTTCCAGGGTTCTGCTTGTAAAACAGCAGATTATATGCACCCTTTGAGAACACAATGAAATCTTTCAATGGCACCATTTGCAGCTGGGTGGTTTACTGAAGTATGTATGTGTTGTATATCTCTTTCAGCCAGAAATACTGCAAAATCTGCAGATGTAAATTGACATCCATTATCTGATACAATGCTATGTGGATGTCCAAACTGGTTAAAAACTGAAGTGAGGAAGTCTACAGCATTTTGAGTAGTGACAGAGGCAATGAAGGCAACTTCTGGCCACTTGCTGTGATAATCGAAGAGGGTTAAGGAATACTGATAATTCCAGATAACCATTTCAAATGGACCCAGCAGGAAGCTTTTGCCAAGGTTTGGATGGAAATGGAACAGGTTGTAAAGGTGCCACTAAAGGAGTGACTGTCTTGTCAGAAGACAGGCAGAGTTGACAATTTTTAACTTAAGCTGCAACCATGTCATCTATACCTGGCCACCAGTATGGTTCACGCAGCTATTTGATTATCACCACGTCTTGGTGGCCTTCATGAGCAAGCATCACCAAAGTGTGGTGCAGAGAAACAGGAGAAATTAAATGAGTGCCATGGAAAACAAACATCTTGTGTGCTGAGTGCAGCTTGTAATCGGAAATATGGCTGCATGTTTGTGTCCACTGCATTAAGAGAAGGCCAACGACTGGTAAGCTGGGTTCACAAAATAAACAACTCACTGCAGGAGGCAGAGGCAAATTCACCAGGTGACATGGCAGTTAAAGCAGCATGCAACATCGCCACAAACTCAGGTTCAGGTTCAGAAATGTCTTCAACAGTAGCAGGTAAGGGCAAGCGAAACAGACAATCAGCATTGTAATTCTGTGACCCAGGACAATAAGCAGTGGTATAGTTGAAAGAAAGCAGTCACACTGCCCAATGTGCAATCTACATGCCTGTCTGATCAGACCATATTGAGGCAGTACCATGGTCATTGTATGGTGATCAGTATGGAGAGTAAATTTATGACCCCACAAGTAAGTTCTCCATTTTTCAACAGCCCACACACATCCAAGAGCCTCTTTTTCAACTGTAGAATATTTCCTTTCAGCAGCAGTAAGAGTCCTAGATGCAAAGGCAGCAGTCCGTTCTGTATGGTCGGGGTGAACATGAGCAAGGACGGCTCTAAGTCCATAGTCGGATGCATGAGCAGAAATTACAGTAGGCAAATCAGGCTCAAATAAAGCCAAGGCTGGAATATCAATCAGCCACTGTTTCACTGACATAAAACTGCTCTGAGCTTCCTCAGACCAGGAAAATGGCATATCTTGGCGGGGACAGGCAGGTAGGGGTTCTACAATGGTGACAAAGTGTGGAATAAACTTATTATACCAAGATGCAAGTCCAAAGAAAGAATGTACCTTGGAAACATCGGTGGGAGTGGGGCATGGAAAAGAGCCTCAAAGTGCTCCTGATCAGGCGGAACCCCTTGTGCTGTAACAGTATGGCCCAGAAAACGCAAACTGGTCTGACTGAAATGACATTTCGATTCATTTAGCCCTAATCCTGCATCTTTTATGCGTTTAAGAACTGCTTGAAGTGTCTGATCATGATCAGCCTTCTGTGGCGTCCTCACAAAATTATATTATCTAAGTAGCTCGCAACACTTGGCAACGCCTGCAAAACTGTAGCAAGTATCATTTGAAAAGCAGATGGAGCAGTTGTTAACCCATATGGAAACCGGCAGAACTCGAACAACCCATCATGAGTAATAAAGGCAGTCAAATCATAGCGGTCTTCATGAAGCAAAAGCTAAAAGTATGCACTTTCTAAATCAATGGTAGAGAACGCTGTTGCTCCTTTCAGCAAGGATAGTATTTCATCAGAGGAAGAGAAAAACTGTCCATAATGATAGCTTTATTAGGTTCTCACAAATCAACGCATAGATGAATACCACCAGTCCTCTTTTGAACTTCCACAATGGGTGAGAACCAGGGAGCAGCATCAATTCTTTCAATAATCCCTGCTTGCAGAAGATGACAGAGTTCTGCACTTAAATCCTGCCAAACTCACAGAGGTAACCAACATAATCTTTGTCATACTGGAGTAACAGAATCTAATACTTTAACTTTGTGTATAAGGTCTTTTGCACAACCCAGGGTCAGAGGAGGTAATGGAGCTGTAGAAAGATGCATGACAGGAGCCAAGTTCATGGTAGCACATGGTAAGACAGTACTGTCGTTAAAGCACAAATGTAGACCCTTTATAAAATCCATGCCCAGCAAAGCAGTATCAGACTCCACAATGAAAACTGATGTACAGTATGTAACATCATCTTTGGACACAGTAACTGGTAAGCAGCCAAGCACAGGAAGTGGAGCAAAGGAATAAGTCGCTAACTTAACTGAAGGTGGCAATAAAGGTTCTCCTTGAAAGTGTGCATCCTATATACATTTAGGCAAAATGGATACTGATGATCCAGAATCCACAGTTAGATCCACAAGTGCAGTAGCATTTGAAGTTTTCATTGTGACACTGCAACGGATTCTCTCAGATGGTAAATGGTCACTTAAGTAAAGGATCTGAAGCTCAGGTAAGGCAACTTCCTGCAAAGAGCATGTCTGCAAAGAACAGCAAAATTGTACAAAATGACCAGTCTTCCGACAGTTGTTACGTTTAACAGAAGCAGCAAGACAGTGTTTATAATTGGTGAGATGCTTATCAGATCCACAATGATAACAAGCACGAAAAGAGGTTGCAGAAGGCGCAGAAGCTGTAGGCTGTGAAATGGGTGGAGCTTGGATAAAGGTCTGTGGTGGTGACGACCAGCAGCAGGCACAGGTTGAGTATGTAAAGTCTGTGCCGGGACTTGTCTATCTCCTGAAATAAACTTTGCCTGCTCACCTACAGCTTCAATTTGCATAGCACTCATAATAACTTTAGCCAAAGTCAAGTCAGGTTCTAAAACAAGAGGTTATGTACTCGCCATAATGTTCGATGTATGTAGTCCATCTCTACATTCTTACCCGTGGGTTCGGAGCCGAACCTCGGCTCCGACTCGGCCATACTCTAGCTCAAAGTCTTCAGTTGGCTCGTGGCTAAGAGGTATCCCATCATGCAACAGGTCTATTCCCCAGATCTCGTTTGCTGCAAGCACACACACACACACACACACACACACACACACACACACACACACACACACATACAAACAGATGAAAAACAACCTCACAGAAAGGACTACTGGCACCTAGAGACTATACCTCCAGGTCCTCAAGGAGGGGGTAGGAGGGGGGGGGTTAATAAGAATGTAAGGCGAGATGGACTGCATACATCAAATGTTATGGTAAGTACATAACTTCTTGATGTTATGTAGTCCAATATTGCCTTCATTCTTACCCGTGGGACAGTGTCCCTAGCACCTTCACCTTGGGTGGCTCAGTGAAAAATACTCTTGAGCACTGTGGAACCAAAGGAAGATCTGCCTCTACAGACCAGATCTAATTTGTAGTGACTAACAAAAGTATGCCTCTACAGACCAGATCTAATTTGTAGTGACTAACAAAAGTATGAGGCGAAGCCCATGTTGTTGCAGCACAAATATCATCCATAGACATCCTAGCCTGAAACGCAGTTGAGGTAGCCACGGATTGTGTAGAATAAGCCTTCACTTTAAAGAGTAATTCTTTGCCATTGGAAGCATAAATAAAAGAGATGCAATCGGAGATCTAGCGAGACAAGGTTACCTTAGAAACAGGAACCCCAAGTCTAGTGTCTGAAAATGAGACAAACATTTGATCTGATTTCCTGAAATCTTTTGTCCTATGTAAATAGAAACGCAATTGTCTATGAACATCTAGCTGATGAAACTTAAATTCTGCCTTGTTAGTGAATTCAGGAAAAAACACAGGCAACTCAATGGATTGGATGATACTGACAACAGAAGCAACCTTTGAAACAAAGGAAGGATTGGTTCTTAAGGAGACCCTATATTTGTGAAACACCAAATAAGGTGGCTTAATCGATAACGCTTGGAGCTCGGAGACCCGCCTAGCTGAAGTTATGGCTACCAAGAATACTGTCTTCCATGACAAGAATTTAATGTCACACGTAGCTGCGGGCTCAAAGGGAGTCGAGGTGAGCTTTTGTAATACAAAACTGAGGTCCCATGGCATTACTGGATCAAAGACTGGAGGTCGGAGTAACAATGTCCCTTTCAAAAAGGCCCTACAAAGCCTATGAGCCATAAGGTTGTTCTCATTAACAATGTAAAAGGTAGAAATCACTGCCAGTTGCACTTTAATGGTTGCTGCAGCTGACCTCTGACTGAACAGTTGAGAAAGAAATTCTAATATTGCAGAAACAGGAGCTGTACAAGGATCAATCTGTCTTTCATGGGCCCAAATGGAAAATCTCTTCCACTTACTGGAGTAAATCTTCCTGGTAGAAGGCTTGTGGGAAGATGACAGAATGTGGACCACTTCCGGGGAAAAATCATGAAGCCTGACTAAGGATGAACTGGAGCAGCCAAGCTGTCAACTTGAGGGTCTGGATGGAGGGATGGAACTGTCCTGACATATGAGTCAGCAGATCTGGATCTGGGTCCAGAATCCAGGGATCATCCATTAGATAGGGTTGAAGGAAGGGAAACCAAATCTGGCGAGGCCAGTGTGGGGCAATCAGGATAATTTTGATTCTCAAAGACTGTGCTTTCTGAACGACCTTTGATATCAGAGGTAACGGTGGATAGGCGTAGAGAAGACCAAGGGGCCAATCATGAACCAGAGTGTCCCTGGGTGTCTCTCCCTCCAGGGGGATAAGGGTGAAGTAGCTGCTGCATTTGGCATTGAGGGGGCTGGCAAATAGATCGTAGCAAGGCTGACCCCATCTGCGGAATATCTTCTCTGCAACATATTTGTTCAGAGACCATTCGTGAGGCATTAGGATAGCTCTTCTCAGCCTGTCGGCAATCACATTGGACTTCCCCGGTATATGCGTTGCAACCATAAAGCGTTGGGAAGACACCGTCCACTGCCAAACGAGAAGTACCTCTTTGCAAAGGGGGTATGATTTGGCTCCTCCCTGTTTGTTCAGATACCATACCACTGACATGTTGTCTGAGTGGATTGCAATTTTCCTTAGAGGGAGAAAGCTCTAAAGTGCTTGCAGCGCTAATAGCACTGCTCTCATCTCCAAGACATTGATATGCAAATTGATCTCGTGATTTTGCCACATGCCTTGGACTATCCTGCCGAGATAATGCCCCTCCACCCGATCTGGGAGGCATCCGTGGTCACCGTGGCAACTGGAGAAGACGGGACAAAAGGCTTGCCCACGTTGAGATTGCTGGCCCGAAGCCACCAGTGTAGATCCTGCTTGCACATGTCCGTAATCAGAATAGAATGGGAGAGTGGAAGATATTGTGGTGACCATTAGGTGAAAAGCAGCCACTGAAGAACCCTCATGTGTAGTCTGGCAAGGGAAACTAGCATGATAGTGGCAGCCATGGTCCCTAATAACTTGAGGACCACTTTTGCCTTGACCTTCCTCAATGGTAGTAAGGTGTAGATCTGCTGTTGTAGAGCCTGAATTCTCTCTTCTGGTAAGAAGGCCCTCATTAATGCCATATCTAGTTCGGCGCCAATAAAAGTGACATGCTGCAAGGGCAACAAGGCAGATTTTTCCCAATTTAGAGTAATTCCTAACCTTTGGCACAGTGTAATGGTGGCGTCCCTGGTCTGTAACAGTAGATGCCTGGTGGTGGCAGAAAGGAGCCAGTCGTCCAGGTACGGAAACACTTGGAATCTCTGACGTCTCAAGTGAGCCGTTACCACTGCCATGCATTTGGTGAATACTCTGGGGGCTGTGGTGAGACCAAAGGGCAGAGCGCAAAACTGAAAATGACTGGATCCCAGCCAGAAGTGTACATGACTTCTTGATGCCCTGTCCATCTTGATATGGCAGTAAACATCTTTGACCATTAGGTGATGGAGCACATCCACACATCTTTCCCTAACAGAGGGAGTATTGACTGTAAGGTGATCATGCGGAACTTGGACTTTTGTACATGAAGGTTCAATCGGCTGAGATCCACGATGGGTCTCAAGGTCCCCGGTTCTTTTCGGCCCAAAAAGAATCTGGAATAAGTCCCTAATCTTACTTGGTCTGTTTTCGCAGGCTGGATGGCTCTCTTTGAAAGCAACTTTTTTATTTCTAAAGTTGCAGAATCCCTCTGACTGGGTGGAACGTCTGGGATTCTCTTGGTTGGCGGGGGAGGATAAGAGAAGGGAATATGATAACCTCTGGAAATTATCTTTAATATCCACTCGTCTTGGGTGATGTCTTGCCAGGCTTCTGGGAATAAAGAAATGTGACCCCCAACCAGCTCCAGAGATGCACAGTTGGGCCTCCCTTCAGGAGCACTGGTAGGGAGAACCGCAAAAGGAATCACAGTCCCCCTGGTTACGCGGGCCTCCTCTGCCTCTAGGGCGGCGTCTACCTGAATTTCCACCCCTCTCCCCTGCCTTTGGAGGGGGAATCACTTTGTGCATCCTAAAAAAACCTCTGTGACATCCTGAACCACATTTTCCCACCCTTCTGGCCCTTGGGGTAAGGTCTAGAAGGCATGGAAAAATGGACTCCCATGGCAGACAAGGTTTATCCTTCCTGTTCGCACCTAGTGAGAGTGTCCTTCACCTTGGTTCCGAACAACGATGAACCGTCAAATGGGGCATTGGTGAATGTAGACTTGAAGGCCTCCACAAAATTACACAGGCACATCCAGGAGTTTCTCCTAAGAGGGACTCCGTAACCTGCTGCCCTACTCACTCCGTCGGCTGCATATGAGATCAGCCTCATGGAGGAGTTGGTAAGGGAATTTAGGGTAGACATCTCTGCATTGACCTTCTGTGCTACGGCATCAGAAACGTTACCCTGTAGAGAATCTCCTAGCTCTTTCAGGAGATCTCTCTGGAGCCTTGTAAAATGCGTCAAGTAGTTCAGCGACTGCAGTGTAAAGGCCGCTGAAGTAAACACAAGCTTCCCATACCTGTCCATGGCCTGGGACTCCTTATTAGGCAGATGGACGGTAGACGAAGTTTCAGCAAGTTCCTTCTTGGTGGCTGCGGCCACCACCATGGCATCTACTGGAATGCCTTTTGTTAGATATTCCTTGTCTGTGGGGGCGGACAAAAACTTATTGGGTCTCCTAGGGACCGGTTCCATAGTGTCAGGAGTTTCCCACACCTTTTGACGGACATGATCTAGTAGCTCATCGAAAGGGGGAGAAACCCAAGAGGTGGAGGGTTGAGACCCGAAAGCCTTCAGGAACACCGACTCCTCATCAGAAGGGGATTTGGAAGGCCAGCCGCCTCTCTGCTTCAAGATCTCAAGGATATATGAAAAAGAGATCTTCAGAAGACGACGTGGGGGACCCCTCTGACTCCTCGAGGTCAGTGTCTGACAGGAGAGACTCATCCAGGGAGTTGAGGTGTTTCCTCTCTTTCTGGCAGGCTTCTCAGGCAAAACTCTGGGGAGACGTCAGAAAGTTGGGGACTACTCATGGAGGTATCCTGAGGCTTTGGGTCTCCGCTGTCCAGGGATAGAGGGCGATCCGAAACTGACACTGGTGCCGGAGGGGGCAGAGTATCAGTGCCGTAGGATGCAGCTGACAACCAGGCCAGCATGCTCCTCATAACCTCGAAGGCTGATCCCCCCAGCTCCGAAGGCCGACTAACTGTAGAGGATACAGTAGTAGCCCTCAGCGCCGTGGAGATGAGGTCCGAAGCAGATGTCGGGTTCAAGCTCACACGAGCCGAAGCACCGAGAGGAAGGCTAGGAACCGATGAAAATCGATCTGAGCCCTCCCCTCAGGTCCGACCGGAGAACTGTGGACCCTCGACCCCATGGGCGTAGCAGACGGGGTCGTGGCGGAAATCGGAACCGAGAGGCCAGAAGAAGCTACTAGAACCAACCTAACGGCACCCGACAGAACTGACAACTCTGGCTCTGAAGTGATATGGGTAGGTTATGGCCCTATTGTATTGTATCTTTGCTATTGAGGACATTTTCTAATTTTTCTTTCTACACTATAGCCCCATTTGTTTCATTGTTTAACACCACTGTTTTACAAACCTGCTAGGTACAGACTACCCAGATTACAGTGAGGACAGGGATGTAGATATAGATCGCACCCCAAAGAAGAGAAGATACACAATTTTTCAGCCAAGTTGGGCAAGTGCCTTTGACTGGCTTTCTATGAGTAGGCGCGGAATGAAATTTGCTTTCTGCAAAACTTGTAACGTGGATTTCACAATCCATCACGGGGGCTGACATGATCTGCAAAGACATGCCAACAGTGAGAAACACAGGCAGAATTGCAAGCATGCAGCTGGAAGATCAATGGTGGATTTCTTTGGACCTTAGAGTTTAACAAGTACAAAGGTGGTTGAGGCAGAGGTTGGTTTTGTGTCTCTCCTTGCTAAACACAACTTATCATTTGCAGCAGGAGAACACATCCTGAAATTTATGAAGAAGTGTGGAGAGGATCAAGATATTCTCCATAAAATTACATGTGGAGTGACGAAGTTATCATGCATTGCACGGGATGTTCTGGGGTCTCATTACCAGAGTGATGATGCAACAGCCTGCCAGAAATCACTATTCTGTGTGTATATGGACCAAAGCACAGACATGGGAGATGACAAACTAGTAGTCATCCTTGTTGGTTACCTTGATGAAAAGCAAGCAAAAATGTGATAAGGTTCCTTCATATGCTAGAATGTGTGTCAGGAACTGGACAAGCAATGTTTGATTCTTTAATGTCCACTCTGACAAAATTTAACATTCCAGTTTCCAACATTGTGGGCTTTTCGTCAGACAATGCTACCTCACTGACTGGAAAACACAATTCTGTGCTGTCTCGATTAAAGGAGGTGAAGCCCACAATTATAAACATGGGGTGTCTCTGCCACTTGGCAGATCTCTGCAGTAAGGCTGCTGTAAAAGCACTACATTCACCAGTTGAAGAACTTATATCAGATGTGTACTGCCATTTCAGTTCTAGTGCACAAAGACAACAAAAACTGCAGGAATTTGCTTTGTTCACAGATACTGACCCCCTCAAGATCATTAGACATGCACCTACTAGATGGCTCATTCTTGGTAAGGTTATTAACAGAACCCTGGACATGTGGCCAGCTCTAAATTCATATTTTCTGTCTGCAGAGCCAAGATCTGCTAAGATTGACTTAATTTCTAAAAACCTGCAGAGTCATGAAGTGCACATGATTTTTATGTTCCTTAAGTATGCACTGGAACCCTTATTGGAGTTCAACATACAGCTTCAGAGCAGAGAAAGTCAGCTACTGACACTGCATGCCACTGTGCATAAACTTCTGCAGCAGTACGCTGGCAGAGTCCTCAGACCTACAGCTGCTGTCAGACTAATCAAACACAGTGATGTGTCAGTGTTGACTGACAGTAGCTGTGTTCTACCAAATGGTGAACTGTGGATTGGCTATGAAGTCAAACAGTACATAAACAGCCATGAGGAGGATATTGCCGGCACAGTCATTGAATTTAACTTTTACAAAAAAGTTACAGCTTTTTATGCTGCAGTGCTGCAGAAAATGCTGAAAAAGTTTCCCATGCAGGATCACTTACTGAAAGATGCTGCATTATTTATTAATCCAGCCAAACAATTGGACATTTCTTCAGGCCTTGTCAGAGATATTGGCTTCCGTCTGGGTGTACGTGAAAATGATGTTGAGGCTGGGCAACTAATTGATGAGTTCACCCAATATCAGATCAAGGACACGGGCAATCTGACAGGCCCAGTAGATGGGCCCCACTCATGTGTGTCACAGTACTGGGCACACCTTCTGAGGGACCTTTGCACTGAAGGGAAACTGACACTCTTTAAGCAGCTGATGATGAGCCTACTTTGCTTGCCACACTCTAATGCGCAAGCGGAAAGAGCATTTAGTATGGTGCGGAAAGTGAAAACTGAACTGCGTCAGTCTCTGAGTGTAAAAACACTGAACTCTTTTTGTTGGCAGTCAAAATGAATGAAAAACTAGATGTCTGTGATATTAAGCTGCCAAAACACGTTTTAGAGGCTGCCAAGAAAGCCACAGCAGCATACAACAAGTCTACATCTGACATATGATAGGATGCTGTTTAACTTGGTCTAAACTTTGTATGAAATGCAATATGTCTTTAGAAAATGTAAATGTGATTTTTATTTTTGTAAAATGTTGTTTCATTTACTTTTGGTGTGGTTATGGTATTGCAGATTATCAAATAAAGGTTTTTGGATCTGAGAAGTGTGTGTTATTGAATTTTACAGTTCTACCATGCTCCATGGTGAAGACACGCCAAGAGTCTTGAAAATAGGGTGTTCCCCATTTTGACCATTTGTCACACATTGTTAGGGTCTGTGTTCCACACTGGCCTGTTAAGAGGTTGAGACATATGGCCCAAAGTACTTCTGGCACTGACATTAAGCCATTATGAACCCCCTACCCCAGAGATGCACACCAGCCACAAGCTCAAAGAAAGTGGTGATATTTTCCAGTCTGTTTTAAAAGCTTAAAAACTGATTCATTTATGTTTTAATGCAGAAGTCCACTGCCACCTCTAGGACCTTGCCAGGGCAGCCATTCAAAGGACATCTAGGGAATAAGATGGACAGCTGCATGTGATAACGCTTACTTCCTATTGGATAAGCTGAGCAGTTCCACAGACTCAGAATATAGCCAAAATGGAAGCCAAACCTTCAGACACACAGAAATTCTTGGAAGGAAAATTAAGACAGAAGCCATGTTTTCTATCAGCTAAATGTAGACACTATCAGATGAAGTACAAAATGTAACAGAAATGCTGAACAAGCCTTTGACTGTGCACAGAATTTAAATTCTGCAAACATGCAGTAGCTGTGCTCTGTGGTATTATGTAATCTAGCCATTAATGGCTGTAGACACAAGTCTCTATTCAAGAGAGCTACAACTACAGGTCTGAAAACTATCCATGCAATGTTCCAGATTCACGTAATTATAAGGAAATAATGAAATGACACTATTTTCATATGATCTTGGGCAAAACACATTTGCTTTGATATTTCTTCACTAACAAGAAACACAGAATTGAAACTTGATGACAGATAAGAAAGTACAGTTGTGTACACTTACCATAAATGTAGATGTTCTTCATGTTTCACTATTGCAGTCATCACAATTGGGTTATCCTGCTGGCAGGCTACCCTCAGTCGGCCTGAATTCCAAAGTCTAGGTCTGGCGTCGGTTGCTGTCGCCTCTTCCTTGACGTCAGTGCGCCAGGGGTATAAAAGAAGCAGCTGACGCCATTTTCTTCAGTTTTTCTTGCCCCAGATGTCAGGTGCCCCCAAAAGGGTAGTCTAAAAATATGTCAATAAAACATGCATGTACCAAAGTATATATTTTGCCTTCATCTACAAGCAAATACACCACATAGGTTGTATAGAATAGAGAAGTACAGATAAGTTCCAGCAAAGAAATGGGGGATGGCGGGTGGGTATAACCTGGACTGCAACAGTGAATACACTCGAACATCTACATTTATGGTAAGTGTACACAACTGTACTATGTTCTTCATGTTTCACTGTTGCAGTCATTACAATTGGGTTGAATCCCAAAGTTAAAGTTGGGAGGCTGGAGCTAAATAGCATTAAGAGAGGCTATTAGGCCCTGCAGAACTGCAGTGGCAAAGCCTGCCCTAGATTTAGAGTAGAGTGGTAAGTGATAGTGCTTTGTGAAAGTGTGCACTGAACTCCAAGTAGCAGCCTCTAAAATGTCTTTGGTTGGTACTCCCCTGAGGAAGGCTGCTGAAGTGGCTGCTGCTCTGGTTGAATGTGGCCTAATGCCCTTAGGTACTGGCTTGCCATGTTGTGAATAGCAGAAACGAATGCAGTGGCCTATCCACTTTGAAATAGTCTGCTTTGAGATAGCCTTTGTGATCCTGCAGCACATGCCACTAGTAATTGCTCTTTCTGAAAGCTTTGGTTTTGTTCAAATAGAAGCGTAGCTGTCTGTGTATGTCCAAAGAATGCAGAATTCTCTCCCCCTTATTCTGTGGGTTTGGATAAAATGTAGGCAGAGGAATAGTTTGGTTAAGGGCCACACTGGACACTACCTTAGGCATAAATGTCGGGTTTGTCCTCAGAGAAACCCTGTCTAGATAAAAAAATGATAAAAGGTTCCACAGCCATGAGTACCTGTAGCTCTGAGACCCGTCTTGCAGAAGTTATTGCCAGGAGCAGAGCTGTTTTCCAAGATAAAAGCTTTGTATCAGCTGTAGCGGCTGGCTCAAAAGGAGGCAGGGTGAGTTTTTCCAAGACATAATTGAGGTCCCATGCAGGTATTGGTGATCTCCTTGGAGGCCTTAAATTTTTGGCCTCTCTGAGGTACTGCCTTAATAAAGGATGAGGAAAGACTGGTAGCTCTGTATTGTAATGAGCCGAAATGGCAGAGGCATGAATTTTTATAGATGAAGAGGATAGGCCTTTGTCCAGCATCTCAGTCAAGTATTGCAAAATCTGAGGAATATGTGGTACAGCTGTGTCAATTCCTTATGCCTGGTTCCAAGCACAGAATCTCTTCCATTTTCCAGCATAGGATTTTCTAGTACTAAGCCTCCTGGCCTCCAAAATGACATCCATCACCGCTTTAGTGAGAGGTGTGATTTGTATGACTACGTTATCCGCCATGCTGCCAGATTTAAGGTCTTGAGTTGGCTGTGCAGGATCTGATTGTTCTGCTGGGACAGCAGATGAGGCACTTGAGGTAAGGTCCAGGCTGGGCATTGAGACAAGTTCCTTAGGACTGGATACCAGTACTGGCATGGCCAGTCTGGGGCAATCAGTATCATTTTTGGCTTCTCCTGTCTGACCTTTAGGAGTACCTTGGGGAGGAGAGGCAGAGGAGGAAAGGCATATAGTTTTTCCAGCTGAAAGATAGGGCATCCATTTTCCATGCTTGTCTGTGATAAGTCCTTGTGCAGAATCTCTTCAGTTGGCGGTTGTGAGGTGAGGCAAATAGATCTATATCCGGGCATCCCCATTTCCTTGTTACCATGCTGAAGACTTGTGGATCCAATTTCCACTCGTGGGGATCCATGAGGTTTCTGCTTAGTTCGTCTGTCAGAGTATTTATCTTTCCTGGCAGGAATTGTGCCTGCAGATGTACTTGGTAAGTCAATGCTGTGTCCCACAAAGTCATGGCTAGTCTGCAAAGGGGGTAAGAATGAGTGCCTCCCTGCTTGTTTATATACCACATGACCGTGGTATTGTCTTGTCTTTATCAGTAGTTGTCCCGGATGAAGTAGGTCCTTGAAGGCTGTCAGGGCATTTTGAACAGCTAGCATCTCTTTTTGATTGATATGTAGATGCATTTGGTTTGTGGACCATGTGCCTTGAATACATCTTCCTGCCATGTGGGCTCCCCAGGCATAATCCGATGCATCTGTTGTTAAAGTCTGTGAGGCTGGGGGAAGAGTGAATGGCTGTCCCTTGTTCTGGTGAAAGGCCTTCACCCACCATCGAAACTCCTGTTGCAAGCAGGGAATGAGAGTAACTATTGTTTCCAGGCTGTGGCAATGTTGAGTCCAAACACTTTTTAGGTACCACTGAAGTTTCCTCATATGCAGTCTTGCATATGGAATTAGTAGAATGCAGGATGCCATGAAGCCCAAAGCCTGCAGATTTTTTCTTGCAGATAACTTGGCCTTTGTTGCCAACAGTTTGAAATAGGTAGTCAGTTGCCTTTGTTTGTCTGGCGTGAGATAAGCCATCTGGGCAGTTGTATTTAAGTTTGCACCCAGGAATATTATCTCTTGAGAGGGTACTAGTTTTGATTTCTGTTCGTTGACTGGGTACCCTAGGCATGGTAGTAATCTCTTTACAAATGCCAGATGCTGTAGTAGAATGTCCTTGTTCTCTGCTTGAATGAGGCAGTCGTCCAAGTAAGGATATATTTGTATTCCTCTTTGTCTGCAGTATGCAATTACTGGTGCAGGCACTTTGTGAAGACCCTGGGCGCAGTAGATAAGCCAAAGGGCAGTACAGAGAATTGGTAGTGCATTGAGCCAGCTTTGAATATCTGAGGTATCTTCTGCATGTTTGTCTGATTGGGACATGCAGGTATGCCTCTTTTAGATCTAAAGTCACAAGCCAAGCCTTCTTGCCCAACATGGGCAGAAGCTGCTGTAGAGTCAACATTTTGAATTTTGGAATATCCAGATACGTGTTTAGAATAGATCGGTCCAGTATTTGTCTGCAGGCTTTGTCCTTTCTGGGTACCAAGAACAGTCTTGAATAGAATCCTTGTCCCTGCTCTTGCTCTGTTAATGGTTGAATGGCCCTCATGCCCATGAGGGGTGAGACTTGCTTTTGTGCCTCTGCCCATTGATGTTTTGGCAGGTCTGGCCAACCGTATGGAAGTGAAACTTGTAGCCTTGTGACACTATGTTTAAGACCCATGTGTCCAGGGTTATTATGTGCCAATTTTGAGAAAAAAAGTGCTAGTTTTCCCCCTAAAGGTGCTGCCAAAAGATAAGTGCTTGGCGCAGGCAGGGGGAAGTCACTGGGACTGTTTCCTGTATGGCTGTGATTTGTCTTCTCCAGTTTTGGAGGTAGAAGCACCCCATTGTTTAGACCTGTACAAACCTTGGGGCTGGGATCTGCCTCTAGGGCGTCTGTATCTGCCCCTTTGTGGCCTGTCTGACACTGGAAAGGACCAATTCTTTGAAGGCCAGTGTCTGCTAAATCTTGGTGGCTGTACCTGTAAGAAATCCTTGACTGTTTGCATAG
This sequence comes from Protopterus annectens, assembly GCF_019279795.1. Classification (NCBI taxonomy): domain Eukaryota; kingdom Metazoa; phylum Chordata; order Ceratodontiformes; family Protopteridae; genus Protopterus; species Protopterus annectens. Next base: position 4,691,521 of record NC_056750.1, read on the forward strand.
ATTTAGCTTTGTCCTCCATTTTCTTTAACACCAAACAAAGCATTATGCTGTAATGAAGCATCTAATAATTTTGCTTTAACATGATCAGGTGGATTTTGTTCCTTTAACCAAGCATGCCTCCTAATGACAGAACCCGTAACTGCGGCCCTGCAGGAGGCCTCCAGAGAATCAAAACCACATTGCAAAGTATGCTTTCCAACTTGTTCAGCTGCATGCAATAAATCCTGCATTTCTTTGTTTTCTGCACATTCAGAATTCATCAACATTTTCTTTTGAGCAGTGACATAATATATTGCTGAAATTTGAGCATATGAAACTGACAATTTAAAGCCCTTATAGCCAAGGTAGCAGAAGTGTAAATCTTTTCTCCCCATCCGTCCAGTGTCCTAGAATCCCTGTCAGAGGGAGTAAGGTTTTTTGCAATGGAAGCCTTGACCCCTTTGGGACCCTGAGAGATAGTTTCTGGGTCAGCAGCAGGATTTTTGAAAAGGAATTTATGAGAGTCCGGAACCCTGTAGTACCTGTCTGGCTTAACAGGAGCTGGAGGTAAGGAGTCAGGGGTCCGACTGGACTCTGAAAATACATCATCTACAATGTCTAACACATGTGGAATAGCTAGGGGCCTGTGTTGTGGTAGTAAAAGGAAGTCTCTGAGCCTTTTCTTAGATTCTGAATAATCTTGGCTCTCCCAGTGGAAATGCTCCCTCATGGTATGTAAAGTTTCCCAAAAAGAATAATCCTTAGGAGGAGAGGCTGAATGGATAGATTCTTCAGCATCAGAATCCTCATAGGGAGGAAGAGAGTATTCCTGATCAGAAGAGGAATCAGAAGAAATGGAAACCTGATCTGAAGATTCATATTCTGTCTCTTGCCTAGGCCTCTTATCAGGAGGGGGATGGAAGCCCCGGATCAAAGTAATTAGGTCTTCGGACACTTTGAGCATCTGTTTTTTTAGGCATGGAGGCCTGTCCATGAGGCTGTTGTACTTGTTTATTTGTCTTTAAAGGTGCTTTAGTCTTTGCCTTTGAAGCTGTAGTCCTTTTAACATATAATTGAGTAGGTCTGAAAACACCCTCAGAAGCCGATGCCTGCTCAGCGGCTCCAGACCCATCTGAGGAAATAGTTTCCGAGGTTCAATACCTTGAGCTTCCAGCGGCCTGGTCGACTCCACGTGGGTGTCGGTAGCGGCCTGCGAGTCTAAAGTAGCGGACGTCAGGGGCTGCGAAGGCACCTCACTGAGAACTGGCGAGCCGGCGACTGGCTTAGAAGAAGCCTCATCGGTTTGGAACCTCGGATGCCTGTCCTTTTCTTTGCGTTTCTTGTGAATTCCAGTAGTCGGATGGCTATCCAACGACACTGTATAGTTAAATCTTTTGCCAAAATAGTGAAATGCAAAATCATACCGACGCTTAATAGTGTGTTGGTTAAATCTAGCACAAAACCGACAACTAGCAACGTCGTGGTCAGGGCCTAGGCAAGGAATACAGTAAGAATGAAAGTCCTTATGAGGTATTTGCTTCCCACAAGAAATACAATTAACTTTTTCTGACATCGGTCTGGAGCAAGAAAAAAGTTTCCCCAACGGGGTACTTAGCTTTTAGTGAAGACTTCGGATCTGAAATTCAAACACAAAAATCTCAGGAGTCGGCCGACCGGCACTTGCAAACTACTTTTGCTTCGGGCACTGCGTGGCAAGAAAGACTGAAGAAACTGGCGTCGGCTGCTTCTTTTATACCCCTGGTGCACTGACGTCAGGGAAGAGGTGACAGCAACCGACGCCGGACCTAGACTTTGGAATTCAGGCCGACTGAGGGTAGCCTGCCAGCAGGATAACCCAACCGTAATGACTGCAACAGTGAAACACGAAGAACATCAACTTCTTGACCACAGATGCTAGACTGCATGCAGTAAAATCACAAACAAGTTTGTTGTATCCTGTCCACTCCTGTCATGTCTGTCATGTGTGAAAAAATGAGGGGGTGTTACTGAGATGTCTAAATGATATAAGACCCGACATCTATTTCACAGAGTGTTACATCTCACAGAACATTTTACTACATTAGCAACAGTGTCTTGATTTTGAATTTTGTCAGTTTGTAACTCTAATCTCTTCAATTGAAGCATATACGTATCATCAAATCTCAACTGTCCAGAATGTCAAGATTTTTGCGATCTATTTTAGTTCTGTTCCCCAGAATATGTGTGGTTTACTAGAAAATTATTGAGGATTGAAGCCCTTAAATAATGGCAGACATTTCAGTTTCAGACTTCATACTCTTCAGAAAATGCATGCGAATATAAAACCTGCTACTCTAGCAATTTTCTAAGGTTATAAGAGCAATATTTAAAAACTGCTTTTTGCTTTCTAGATTTCTTGTGTATAGAGGTTGAGAGATATGATATTATTCATCTCACTTTGCTAGAAAGAATGAGAGTTGCTACTGATTTCTGAAATTAATGACATGAACATTCTGACTGACATTTCTAACTGTCCAATTAGTTACTCACCTTCTACTAGGTCATATCACTGTGAAAGACTCAGTAATAATTGTTAACTGCTGCAACCCAGTAATGTGGCAACTTGCAACACATACAACCATAACATATCCATTACTTTGCATATAGTCTCTACTTCAAATCTGTTGGCGAAAATCCTGCAGCTGCGGGTTGTTGCATTTTTTTTATATACTACATTGTAGGGCCACATAGGGCACATTGGCACAGCTGTTTATAAGGGATGAATGTGCACCGCCCTCCCCACCATAAGAATCCAACATCCTTGCATTAAAGGCATTCAGGGGCAGTCTTTAACTGAGCACTCTACAACTCAGTATAAACAATATTACTTTAATATGGTGCATCAACAAACCGGGGAACCCATAATAACCCTTTGTAGGAAAGCACTGACAATTTAGAAATAGGCAGTGACTTACAAAATGATGCTGCAAGCAGTATAAACAAGCATGCATGTCCTGAGGAACCTGAGTACACTGTATATACTCACTGAACAAATTGTCTGTGTTTCATATACAAACAGAAGCTGAATAGATCATGTGGTGTCTAGTTCAGATTAAATTTGTTAGAGCCTCCCAGTAATGGGCATCTTTGCCATAAAAGAGAGTTGTCAAGTTCCCAGGTACTTCCACATTTTATAAATCCCCTAGACTAAAAAAAAAAATGGATCTTTCTCTTTCTACTAGATCAACAGCTTTTATTATAATATTGAAAAATCTTTAAAATCTGCATCCATTGCAAGTCCACCAATTATTGGAGGGCCCCCATTCTATCTCTCAGTAGCTATCTTGGGATTAGTGCTTCTGTTTTCCCCTGGTGAAAGAAGGAGCACAGAAGAGACATTATTTCCTGGAGACTGCTGCTCACCAGAAAGCCTAATAACTGCTTTATAGATGACAGCTTGGAATCTGTGCTTATATTCTACTCCTGGTGAGAGATGGAGCAGAGTGCATTGATTCCTGACCATTTCTGGTTGGGCAGCGAGTGTCTGTGCTTGACGTTCCTGATTGGTCTGGTTGCTATTCAAAGCACCTACCAGGAAAGACTACAACAAGTCTACAGACCCTTGCATCATCTGGGACAAGACTGTGGATCAACAAACAGGCTGTGGCCTGCTTCTCATCTTGGGATTGGTGCTAATGTTTTGCTTCTGGTGAGAGAAGAAGCAAAGGAGAATTGTATCCCAGCAGAGTGAAGCTGAGGTGGGACCAGCACTAGCAGTAGCCATTCATTGTTTTCAGTAAGTACTGCTTGATTTGTTTCTAACTTCAGAATATCTGCATAAATACTTAATCCTTAATTTTTCAGGGTCTATATATTAGTTTCTCCTCAAGTGTTTGGCAGTGCCCTGTATAGACAAGGACACTGAGTAACATTTTTCCTGTAAAAGTACAATTGAAATTTTACCAATACCTACTTGCACACAGGACAACTAGTTTGCAGTGACAAGCAATGTCCCCAGAGTTACAAACCAGATACTTCAACTGTCTAATCAATAAAAAAAGTATCTGTTGCCATGGATATGAACTTTCTCACTATCTCAGTTACCAACTTGGTGGATATGGACATCCTGAGGAAATGTAGAAATTGCCTCATGTTTACTGACAACCACTTAATTCTCAAACAAACTGATATAGTATGTGAGAGATGGAGCTACACAATGTCACAGGAGGCAAAGCTCTCATATAAAAGTACTCCTAATGTCAATCAGGTTGACAGTAGTACACATGCTGTACCCATCACACACAATTCAAAGCAGACATATCGGCACACATATGCTGAAGCACTTAAATGTAACCTTCCTAAACCACAAAGGCCTCCTAAACAATGTACACATAATAAATATCCTCAGTAGCCCTGAATGCGCTCTTTCAAAATAACACGCACATCAACACTTACAGGCACATCTCATGGGGCCTACACGTCTAAGCCCATAAGGCAAGCCACCACACAATCCAACATTCTGGTCATTGGATACTCCATCGTGAGTCACACTGATGTCCCTTTCACCAGGCTAAGAAGAAAGTCACAGACAGTTGCTTATCAGGGGCTAGGATCCACTACATTACGCACGCACTCAGGTCATTGGACCACAAGTACCAGTATGACTCAATCACAGTCCATGTAGTTGTAAATAACCTGAGATGTACCTCCCTAGACTATATGAAGACAGACATCATGGAGCTCTCGGAATATGTGTCCCAGTCTGGTATGATCCTAGCACTGAGCAGCATTTTACCTTCTCCAAGGATGATGCCACAATATGAAATAAAGATGACTGACTTTAATAACTGGCTTAGTTTCTGGTGTCATTTTAAGGTGGTGCAATATTTATTAGCATGGATGGAGATGGTCAGACCATACTGCTTTGCCAGGGATGGTCTGCACCTCCCCCCTTTAGGCATTCAAATATTAGCTAAAACATTGTCTTCCCCCATAGTGCCAGTTTGAGGCAATGCCAAACTGAAAGTCCTTCCGACATAGAAAATCAAAACTGAGAAAACCTAAAAGTATTACTGCTCAATATTAGTAGTCTAAACAAAAAAACTCCATACCCTAGAAGCTCTCTTCACCCTAGAGAATGCTGATGTCTGTGCAAAAACTGAGACATGGTTTAAAGTCATGGAGAGCACACAGACAGTATAAGGTTATAATGCTTTCCACACATTTAGGAACTCAATGCTTTGCAAGTAAGGTGTGCTCGGCCAAACCAATTACAATCCAAACACCAATGGCCAGCAATCACAATACCAAAACACTGAAATCTGAAGTGAACAATTAAATTTTTATTCTGTATTCATGTTCAAACTTTTTATTCTGTATTCATGTTTAAACTGGTTTTGGATACCCAGTCTTCATCAGTGAATAAAGTTCTTCCCCCAGTAGGTATAGTGACTATTTATACACAACCCCAACCAATGGAAAACATGGTATAGCCCAACACAATAGTTGAAGCACATTGTCACGTTTTAAAGCATCAAAATTTACATGACAGTATTGGTAATAATGTGTATAAAAATACTTATATATAACAAAAAAAGTAATGAAATAGTAAAAAAATAAAAAACAAATATAAAATTTTATATAAACATTTTTCTAATCAAAAAATACATCATAACTGCAAAATATAACTCCACATAAAGGAGCAAATCCCAGAAACACCATACAAAGCATTGAATATCAGAAAACATAGAGTATAAATACTAAAGTATATAAGGCAACATATATATACCACAAAGGTAATAGAAAATATGTATATGACATACCATATATGAACATGTTATCAAAAAGGACATATGTCATATAAAGTTCTCAAATTTTTACAATGTAAAATTCCTACATACAAAATGAAATAACCTGGGGTATTCCATAATAAATCAGAAAACATGTTCAACTAGTTATAAATGTGTACATAAGCTTATAGTGAATATGAACATATTCAAGCCTCAGAAAAGTATGTTCCCAAAGCTACAAATAACCAGTGGATCAACCAAATAGTCATAGCATCTCCAAAACTTTTACAAATGATCATTCAGACCTGGAGGGAATAATGCCCCAAGATTACTGATCCAATATTTTTCTTTGCGATTTAAAATGGTATGCCAACCTTGTTGGTTGCTTCTATCCCCTGTGATTTTATCTATGATCATGAACATAAACTTCGCATTAGTGTGTTTGATGGTATGTCTATATAAGGCATTAGTTTCTTTTTTGTTTCGGATGCCACTTTTGTGTTCCGTCATTCTATTAATTGGGAATCCTATATGACACCAAACGTACAGGCACAGAGATTCCTGGATTTTGTAAACACAAACTCCCTGGACTAATTGTCAATACACTAGTCAGGTGTGCAACCATTCTGGATCTGTTCTTCACTAATATGGGAGAGTGCTGCACACCCCCCACTGTAATGTCTTCTCTGGTAAGGTCAAACCACAAAATGGTCTCTTTTGAAGTAAAAATAAAACCTGGACTCCCAGCTAGCTCTGGAATATTCAGGAACTACTCTAAGGCTAATTTCCTGCTTTTAAGTGGTAACCTGTGTGAAGACTGCCAGCCCATCTAGATAGAATTTTGTAAATAATCCAGTGTCATTTGTAAATATTAATATGATCCACAGGCTTATTTTACAAATGTAATAAAACTTTGTTTTTTATTTATTTAACCGGGAAAGTCTGACTTGGAACAAAGCCAATGTTCAGCAGAAGCCCGGGGAGAAATGCTTCAGATGTATGTCTTTCTAATGTGGATGGAAACCGGAGCACCCGGAGGAAACCCACATGAATGCAGGGAGGACATGCAGACTGCACACAGAAGGCACCCCAGCTGAGAATCAAACCGGAAAACCTCTTGCTGTGAGACAACGCTACCACTGCACCACATACATATTATGTGCTGAGCTTCAAAAATGTAACCAAAGTGCACCCTGCTGGAAGGAAGCAGAGGTGTGTGCAAACTGTATGCCAATGCAGATATATGTTTTCATGGCAGAGGATGAAATATACAGAGTTAACTTGCAAAACTCTAGAAAATAAGGTGATAAGTAAAGAATGTTATGACTGTGTGTTATCTCAGCTAGGAGACAGAATGTCTACAGCTAGGGTTTCTTTTTATTGTCTTGAGACAGAGATAATTACTAGGTTTCAAATGTAAAGTGTTTTTTTATTGCTCTGTGACTTCCTGGCAGCTGCAGATCACAAAGAAACTTTAAATTTTAAGTTTCTCTTAGCCTGGGAACTAAATCAAAGGTGACAAGAATGATGTAATCGGAGATGATTCAGTAGTAGTGTGTATTATCAATTTAAGAACCTTCTCAGAAAGAAAGAGAGTGCATTTTGTATTTTGTTCTGAATCTGACATCACCAGCACTTTGCCTTGCTCTGTAAGTAAGACTTAGATCTTAGTATCTGTCTTAGCGATAGCTAGGAAAAGAGTCAGACCAGTCTAGATGATTTCTGTATTTATTTGAGACTGTCCTACAATGTTGTTTTAAAGTATTTCCTGTGTTTCTGAACTCTGCTGTCACTGTGTAGAGTTAATAAATATTGTCTTGTGCTTTTATTATTTATTATTAAATATATTTAAACCTTTTAATTGTGGCTGATTTGTGTAGAGATATATAAGCTCTTAGTGTACTTACATGTATTTGGTGATACTGTACAGGCCACTCTAGAATAGCCTTAAAAGTTCTGGTCACACTTACCAATTGGATAACAGTAACATTACACAGTAGAATTGGAGACCCTTTGGTAAGGGCCCTTATAGTAGCTGATAAGAGTGGTTGGTGGCAGGTGGTACTACCATATAGTCTGGGCAGAAAGGGACATAGTTAGTAAATCTGTGCCAGCCTTCCCCAGGAGTGTCTGTGTGTTTGCACATAAATCAAATCTCAAAATGTGGGTGTGTCAGCTACTTGGGCAGGGACACGAAGCACTGTTTGGACAGAGAGGGTACTGGAGGTTTTGGCTTGACCACGCGGCTGAGATCTGAACCCTATAGCTGTGCCAGTGGGGAGTCTTATTGGGGATCGGAGAGAAAGGGAGAAACCAGCTCCAGACTGACTGTGATCTCTGTGTGCTCTGAAGGGAAATTGTACTTTACTGTGTGTGTACTTATCCTCCCAATGTGCCGACAGAGGAGGTCCGTGTACCGAACTCCGACTCGAGAGCCGGGGTTGGAGTAAGGGTCGGGGCCGACCCGAAAACCTCCATCGGCTCCACCAGCACCGGCTCCAACGGTGCCGAGGCTGTTGGAGGAGGAACCAGAACTACAGGGTGGGCCATCGGCTCCGAAGCCGAATGGGGTGGAGCCGAAACTAATTTCTGGAATACAGGAGACTGAAACAGCCTTAGGAGCACCCTGTCAATGTCCGAATCCGACATCTTGGAAGATCGGGAGGAAACCGATCAGGTCCGAACCGACTTCTCCATCGGCTCCGAAGGACTGGGGGACCGGCTCTGAATAGACTCGACCAGTATCGGTGCCAAGGGAGATTCCAAAACAATTTCCCTTGGTGCCGAGGAAGGCTTCGGCGCCGAAGGGGAAGAGTCTAAGCCGGCAACCCTCATCGGCTCCAAAATCAGTGTAGCCGATGAAGGTGACCCGCCTCTCGAAGCCCCAGTCATCGGCTCCGAAACCAGAGGAGTCGAGACCGGAGGCATCGAGGCAGACCGTTCCACCCTTGGCTCCGAAGTCCGTGGAGCCGATGGAGAAAGCCTGCCTAGATTTCTTAGTAGTCGGTTCCGACGGGCTGGTCGGAGCCGACGCTTTCTTTTTTTTAGTTGGAGAGGAAGAGGAAGATAAGGCCTCCTCGAAGGAGGGTTTGATAAGCCCTTTCAAGATTAATTTATTCTTCCTCTCTTAGAGGACCCTAGAGGAAAAAGCGTGACACACGCTGCAAGACTCCTGTAGGTGCTTGGCGCCTAAACAGTACACGCACGAGGAGTGATCATCGGTTATGGACATTTTATAATTGCACCTCGTGCACTTCTTGAATCCTGAGGGTCTATGTTCTTTGGACATAATGCCTGTAAACCGCTCACTATAACAGTAGAAAAAAACACTATCTATGTCAGTAAACAAAGATTTTAACAACAATAAAATCCTTTTTTTTTTTTTTTTTTTTAAAGAAAGCCAAAGATAACAAGTACAACACAAGTACAACAAACACCAAAAAGGAGGGCCAAGAACCCTCTAACTTAAACAGGTACTTGACCTCCCTAAAAATAAGAAAACTCGCTAAGGAATAGGGGAAGGCCCCTCTAACTTAAACGGAAACCTTTCCCTAATCAATCACACAAATTTTCCACAAAATATTACCAAAAACACACAGAAACACAACGATAGCTGTTAAAACAGTTTTTGGGTAAAGAATAAAGAATTTCCTGACAGGAAAACTTTAAGAAAAAACAGCACTTAGCTCAGCCAAGTTTGAGACCACGTCCTAGCTTGTAAGCGGCAAACGAGATCTGGGGGATTAGTGGTGGTGCATCCTGGGATAGAGAATAGCTCAGCCAATAAGAGGCTTCGCTCTATAGCATAGCGTGCTGAGTCGGAGCCGAGGATCGGCTCCGAGCCCCAGATCTTGTTTGTCCGCATTCATGCACACACACATAACTGTTTATATAACATTGCCAGATGTTTCAAGATGAAACAATAGAATTCGGACCGTCCGATCTCTTCTGATCTCCAAGGCAGGGGGAAGGAGGGTGGGTTATTAGAATGTAGATGGATCCCAAACATCTAAAGTTATGGTAAGTACATAACTAAAAGATGTTATGTGATCCTATCTCGCATACATTCTGTACTGATGGGACAGCGTCCCTAGCACCTAATTCCTGGGTGGCTCACTGGAAAACACTCCTGAGCACTGTGGAACCAAATGAAGCTCGCCCTCGAGATGCCACATCCAATTTGTAGTGGGAAATGAAAGTGTGCGGGGAAGACCACGTAGCCGCAGCACAAATGTCACTAATGGCAAGCTTAGAATGAAATGCTATTGAAGTAGCCATAGCTCTTGTAGAGTGAGCTTTGACAGAGGTTGTAAGCTCTTTATTAGAAGAGGAATAAGCTTGACTAATACAGTCCCTGATCCATTTGGCAATAGTGACCTTTGTGACGGCTTTGCCCAATTTATTATCCGGAAAGGACACAAACAATTGATCTGTTTTTCTTGTTTGTTGGGTCCTGTCTAAATAAAAACGCAATTGCCTGTGAACATCCAATGTGTGGAAGATGTATTCCACTTTGTTTGAGTACTTTGGAAAGAAAACTGGAAGTTCTAATGACTGTTGCAGGCAAAAACTGGAACAAACTTTAGGGACAAAGGATGGATTAGGCCTGAGGGATACTCTATCTTTGTGAAAAACCAGGTATGGTGGTTTTACAGATAGAGCTTGAAGTTCTGAAACCCTTCTGGCAGAAGTAATCGCGACCAGAAAGGCAGTTTTCCAAGAAAGAAATTTCAAATCACATGTTGCTGCCGGTTCGAAGGGGGAGGAGGTTAAGGCATGTAATACCACATCGAGATCCCACGGAGGAGCAGGATGAGAAATCTGAGGTCGTAAAAGCGCAGCACCTTTCATGAAGGTTTTACACAATCTGTTGCTCATTAAAGGTGGGTTTATAGATTCATGAAAATTGGAAATAGCTGCCAATTGGACCTTGATGGTAGAGACTGAAGAACCTTGATTGAATAGGGAAGTTAGAAATTTCAGGACTTCCGATACAGGAATAGTGATGGGATCCAGACCGGAGTTGAGCCCAAATAGCAAATCTCTTCCATTTGCTAGTATACAATTTCTTAGTGGCAGACTTGTGGGCGATGATAAGATATGTATGACTTCCGGGTCTAAGGTATGATTCCTGACTATAGTCGGAAGAGGAGGAGCCAAGCTGTTAACTTCAAAGTGTGAAGGGACTGATGGAGTTGTCCCGACTGATGAATTAATAGGTCTGGGATCTGATCCAGGAACCATGGACCGTCCAGTGCATATTTCCGAAGATAGGGGAACCATACTTGACGAGGCCAGTAAGGGGCAACTAAGATCATTTTGCTCCCCAGGTGAGATGCCTTTTGGATCACTCTGGGAAGGAGGGGAACTGGAGGGAAGGCGTATAGCAAGCCGGTGGGCCAAGGATGGGCTAATGCGTCCATAGGACTCTCCCCCAGAGCTGGAGTGAGAGAGAAGAACTTTCTGCACTTCGCGTTCAGCGGGGTTGCGAAGAGGTCGCAACAAGGAGTTCCCCATCTGCAGAAGATCTGAGTTGTCACTGCATCGTTCAGAGACCACTCGTGAGGAGAGAGGATAGTTCTGCTTAGTCTGTCGGCTATCACGTTGGATTTGCCAGGGATATGAGTTGCTACCAGAAAATGTCTGGTTGCCACTGCCCATTCCCAAACTCTCATGGCCTCTCTGCAAAGAGGGTAGGATCTGGTCCCTCCCTGCTTGTTCAGATACCAGACCACTGACATGTTGTCGGAGTGAACGGCAATTACGCCCTGAGGGAGGTAATCGTGGAGGGCTTGTAGAGACAGAAGCACCGCCCTCATTTCTAAAATGTTGATATGAAGGAGACTCTCTTCTGAATGCCATTTGCCTTGGACTGACCTGCCCAGGGAATGCCCCCCCCACCCCATCTGGGAGGCGTCCGTAGTCAAAGTGGCCATAGGAGGAGGTGGAACAAAGGGTCGTCCCTGATCCAGATTGGAGGGCACCAGCCACCAGCGAAGGTCCCGTTTGCAGGTTTCCGTGATCCATATGAGGTGACTGAGAGGGAGATCCTGAAAGGACCACTGTGTCGAAAGAAGCCACTGGAGAATTCTCATATGCAATCTTGCTAGGGGGACTAGAAGAACAGTGGCCGACATAGATCCCAATAGCTGCAGGACCATCCTGGCTGGAGCTTTGGAGCAAGGCTCGGACTTGAGCCTGTATAGTTTGTATCCTTTCTGTAGGAAGATAGACCCGCATTCGGTTTGAGTCTATCTCTACTCCGATGAATCTTATGCGCTGAGATGGCAGCAACACAGACTTTGGCCAATTGAAGGTGATTCCAAGGGAAATGCCTAGTGATATTGTGGCTTGTAGGTTCTGCAATAGTAGACGCCTGGAGGTGGCAGTTAGGAGCCAGTCGTCCAGATACGGAAACACCTGGAATCCTAGACTCCTCAGGTGAGCAGTCATGACCGACAAACATTTGGTGAACACCCTGGGGGCTGTGGTGAGACCAAAGGGCAGCGAGCAGAACTGAAAATGACTGCCTCCCAGGCTGAAGCGCAAATGTCTCCTGGACGCCTGATGTACCAGGATGTGGTAATAGGCGTCCTTGAGATCTATGGAGCACATCCAAACACCTTTCTCCAGCAGTGGGAGAATGGATTGTAAGGTGACCATTCGGAACTTGGACTTTTTGACTGAACGATTTAGAATGCTGAGATCCAAAATGGGCCTCAAGTCCCCGGTCTGTTTGGCACCAAAAGAATCTTGAGTAAGTCCCTAATCCGATCTGGTCTGGGGACCGGTTGGATGACTCCTTTTGAAGCAGCTTTGAGACTTCTAAGGCTGCAATTTCCCGCTGACTGGGTGGCGGGTCCGGGATTTTTGGACGGAGGTGGGGAGTGAGAAAAGGGATGGCGTAACCTCCGGCGATAATTCGAAGCACCCATCGGTCCTGAGTGATACCTTCCCAGGCTTTTAGGTGCCTCGAAAAACGACCCCGACTGGCTCCAGAGCTGCACAGTCGGGCAATCCTTCAGGGATTGTGGAAGGCTGAAGAGCCACGAAAGGACTCGCGGTCTCCAGTGTTGCGGGGGGCCTCTGCCGCCTCTGGGACGGCGTCTTCCAGAAAAATTTCCCCCTCCTCTGCCTCTAGAAGGGGGATCGTCCTGCTGCTAGGGATAAGACTTCTGGGATTTACGGAACCACATTTTCCCTCCTCTTTTAGCCTTGGGATAAGGCCGAAAGGGAGTGGAAAATCGTGCCCCTACGGCAGTCAAAGTCTTACCTTCTTGCTCGCAGCGGGTCAATGTGTCCTTTACCTTGGGTCCAAACAAAGAGGACCCATCAAAGGGAGCGTCGGCAAAGGAAGACTTAAAGGCTTCTGCAAAATGACACAGGTGGAGCCAGGCTTGCCTCCGTAGAGCAATACCCATACCCACCGCTCTACTCGCCCCCTCGGCCGCATATGAAATGAGCCTCATGGACGAGTTTGATATCGATGACAGCATAGCCAACTGAGAGCCAACCGTCTAGGCCAGCTGCTCGGGTAGGTTACCCAAGAGGGTATCTGAAAGCTCCTTGATCAGATCCCTCTGAAATCTGGTGAAGTGCGTTAAATAGTTCAGGGACCTTAAGGTAAAGGCCGCTGAACTGAGGGTGCGCTTCCGTGCGATCCATGCTCCTAGACTCCTTATTAGGAGGATGGACGGACGTCGAAGCCTCTGCTACATCTTGTTGGGTAGCAGATGCCACCACCAAGGCATCTACAGCTACACCTTTGGTCAAAAACTCCTTCTCTGGGGGTGCTGATAAGAACTTATTTGGGTGAGCAGGCACCGGTTCCACAGAGTCTGGATGTTCCCATGCCCTTCGACAGATCAAATCTAGGAGCTCGTCGAAGGGCGGAGACACCCAGGAGGCGGAGGGCTGTGCCCCGAAGGCCTTTAAGGAACACCGACTCATCAGCAGAAGGGGGTTTGGAATGCCAGCCGCCTCGTTGTTTGAGGGATTCCAAGATGTCTGCAAAGGAGACATCATCTGAGGATGACTTAGGGGACCCCTCCGCATCATCAAGATCGGTGTCTGATGTGAGAGACTCATCGGGGGAGTCGACGTGCTTCCTCTTGCACGGTCTTTTCCTTGGGGGTTCCTCTGAAGAAGCTTCAGAGGGACCTCCAGGAGGGGGGGAACCCCCAGTGGGGGTGACCTCAGGCCCCGGGGCTCTGCTGTCTACGGACAGGGGGACTACCAAAGACCCAGTCTCCGTATGTAGGGAAGGTGCTGGTGAGACCGTGGAGGTAGCCAAAGAAGATTTGGCCAACGCACTCCTCATGGCCCTGAAAGCCGGACCGCCAGAATCCTGGGAAGGTCCAACCCCCGTGGCCACAACAGTAGACGGTACCCCCGCAGCTGACGCACCGAGAGGAAGGCTCGGAACCGAAAACATCTGTCCCGAAGCGTCCCCCCTGGGGCCGACAGAGGAGGTCCGTGTACTGAACTCCGACTCGAGAGCCGGGGTTGGAGTAAGGGTCGGGGCCGACCCGAAAACCTCCATCGGCTCCACCAGCACCGGCTCCAACGGTGCCGAGGCTGCTGGAGGAGGAACCAGAACTACAGGGTGGGCCATCGGCTCCGAAGCCGAATGGGCTGGAGCCGAAACTAATTTCTGGAATACAGGAGACTGAAACAGTCTTAGGAGCACCCTGTCGATGTCCGAATCCGACATCTTGGAAGATTGGGAGGAAACCGATCGGGTCCGAACCGACTTCTCCATCGGCTCCGAAGGACTGGGGGACCAGCTCCGAATAGACTCAACCAGTATCGGTGCCGAGGGAGATTCCAAAACAATTTCCCTCGGTGCAGAGGAAGGCTTCGGCGCCGAAGGGGAAGAGTCTGAGCCGGCAACCCTCATCGGCTCCAAAATCAGTGGAGCCGATGAAGGTGACCCGCCTCTTGAAGCCCCAGTCATCGGCTCCGAAACCAGAGGAGTCGAGACTGGAGGCATCAAGGCAGACCGTTCCGCCCTCGGCTCCGAAGTCCGTGGAGCCGATGGAGAAGCCTGTCTAGATTTCTTAGTAGTCGGTTCCGACGGGCTGGTCGGAGCAGACGCTTTCTTTTTCTTAGTTGGAGAGGAAGAGGAAGATAAGGCCTCCTCGAAGGAGGGTTTGATAAGCCCTTTCAAGATTAATTTATTCTTCCTCTCTTGGAGGACCCTAGAGGAAAAAGCATGACACACGCTGCAAGACTCCAGTAGGTGCTTGGTGCCTAAACAGTACACGCACAAGGAGTGATCATCGGTTATGGACATTTTATAATTGCACCTCGTGCACTTCTTGAATCCTGAGGGTCTATGTTCTTTGGACATAATGTCTGTAAACCGCTCACTATAACAGCAGAAAAAAACACTATCTATGTCAGTAAACAAAGATTTTAACAACAATAAAATCCTTTTTTTTTTTTTTTTTTTTTTTTAAAGAAAGCCAAAGATAACAAGTACAATACAAGTACAACAAACACCAAAAAGGAGGGCCAAGAACCCTCTAACTTAAACAGGTACTTGACCTCCCTAAAAATAAGAAAACTCGCTAAGGAATAGGGAAGGCCCTCTAAGTTAAACGGAAACCTTTCCCTAATCAATCACACAAATTTTCCACAAAATATTACCAAAAACACACAGAAACACAACGATAGCTGTTAAAACAGCTTTTGGGCAAAGAATAAAGAATTTCCTGACAGGAAAACTTTAAGAAAAAACAGCACTTAGCTCAGCCAAGTTT
Organism: Protopterus annectens; assembly: GCF_019279795.1. Classification (NCBI taxonomy): domain Eukaryota; kingdom Metazoa; phylum Chordata; order Ceratodontiformes; family Protopteridae; genus Protopterus; species Protopterus annectens. The sequence continues at coordinate 4,707,032 of NC_056750.1, forward strand.
GAGACCACGTCCTAGCTTGTAAGCGGCAAACGAGATCTGGGGGATTAGTGGTGGTGCATCCTGGGATAGAGAATAGCTCAGCCAATAAGAGGCTTCGCTCTATAGCATAGCGTGCCGAGTCAGAGCTGAGGATCGGCTCCGAGCCCATCAGTACAGAATGTAGGCGAGATAGGATCACATAACATCTACAGATACACTCCTTATGTCTTTGTTCAGGTTTCTTGCTCTAAGAGGTTGAGAGTTACTGTCTGTCGTCTATCAGGGGAATACATGGTACTTTGGTGACTCCAAATATATGGCACAGGAACACTTGTACCTGAAATTGGATGGGAATATTTTTATAAGGGTTAAATAAGAGAGTACATTGCAAGAAAAGGATTCAACTGGAATGCCTGTTTTTTGTGTATCTAGATAATATGCAGTATTTTTACAGTCTGCACTTGGGGTCTTAGTCATCTAAGTCATGCATTTACCAGTTACTTACTTCCCATGCATTACATAATTTAAAAAAATGAAGTGATACAAATTTTTTTTCTACAATAGCAAATGTTAATTTGCTTTGTTTGGTTAACAGTTGTAAATCTAAGACAGCATCATGCTGTATTTGATTTTGAGTGGTTTACAGGTGTGTGTGTGTGTGTGTGTGTATAGTATTTTTTTTTTTTGTGGAATTGATCATAACCCATAAGCTTATATACAAACAGGCATCCCCTAAACCACCAAGTACCAACCCAGTGGGTTGTATCATCAGACCAAATGCTGCTGTCAATTGGTAAACATAATAATTCTGTTGGTGTGCCCATAGACTCTGAACTACATCACTAAAGTAATAAATTTCACTCCTTTCCCTATCAAAGGGTTGGTGGTCGGTATAATGGTTAACTGACATGAGGTAGAGGGTTTTAATCTCACCTTTGAAAGTGAAATTAGCTTTAAATGACCCACAAGGGCAACTAGCCTTGTACATAGCCATGATCCTAAGCACACATATTTACTGGGGCCAGTGTCACAATGGATAACACATCTAGCTGTAGATTACATGACTATAGGTTCAGCTCCTGCCTGGCTCGGCTGACAAATCTTTTTTTGGGAGGAGGGGGCAGGGTTGGCATGAGGATTAATGTCTTTACCTCACAGAAACAAGGTACAGGGTTTGATTCTATCATCTGGTTATTGGCTGTGCTTACAACAGTCTGCAGACTGATAGCTTAGTATTTACCCATGAACCATGAGTCACTTCTAAGTAAACATTCTCACCCTATGTTTGTTCTTTTGCATGCCCCCACTTATTTTAGGCTATGTCATATCGGTTCGCAAACATAACCTAACAATCCACCTAAGTTTAAAAAGTCAATATTTAAACAATGAAGCTGGATATCTTTAATTAGTGATTTGTCCTCCTATGGAAACATATCACTGGAAGTAATATAATTGATGGATTCCCAGCCACCTATCTGATTCAATAATTCAAGGATGTCTACAAAGGAGACATATTCAGGAGGCGACCGTGGGGATTCTTCTCCCTCATCGAGGTCAGTATCAGAGGTGACAGACTCCTCAGTTGAGTCCAAATGCTTCCTCTTGCAAGTCCTCTTCCTAGGGACTTCCTTGACGAGATACTACAGTGAGATTTCAGAACTGGCAGGGGTACCAGCTGTCTAGGTTCTCGCTATCTCTGTGGAAGGGGTGGCACAGAAGGAAGACACTCCGGATGAACAAAGGGGATCTGGAGATCTTAAGAAGACCTCCTCCTAGAGGCTGGAGAAGCCATAGCCCTCTTCTGAGCCCTGACAGCAGTCTGCTCCCGAACAGAGCGGGCCTCCAGATCTGGCAAAGAAGCACTCAGAGCTGTGACCCCCCTCGGATCCAGAAGACAATATCCAAAGATGAAGTCACAGTTGAACTCATCTGAGCTGAAGCCCCGAGGATCAGGGACCGCTCTGAAAGCCTCTGAGTTGATACCCGATCCCCAGACCCGACTGGTGTGAAACGGCTCTGAGCGCTCTCTTGCTCCAAAGCAGGGGAACTCAAGGCAAGCATCTGATCTGAGGGAGAAGTTCTCTCATCAGATGCTGGATGGATCTGGATGCTCAAATCTCTCAACTCCAAAGCTTGGATGGAAGTTGGAGGAGGAACAGTAACCAGGGTAGGATGCTTGGTTGGAGACTGCATTGTAATAACTGTAGAGGAAATAATAAGTATATGGGAGGACTACTACGTCTTCAGAAGCCATGGGGTTGTAGATCCATTTTAATCCACTGACAGCCTGAACAAAAATTGTAAGGAAAGAAATGCAGTCTTGCTTTTTATTTTGAGGAAGAAATAAGTTGTGTTTTAAGGTGACAAAATAACAGTTCCCAGCAAACAGAAAAGACAAATTGCTTGAGAAGAGGACACCTAATCCTTTATCTGTGAATAATGCCGCCATCCCTTCCCCTATCCCCCAAAAGGTCAACTTCCTGGTATCACTCTGGTATTAAACTGGGATGAAAGTGGAAAAAAAAATGACAATTGTCATGTATGTCAAATCAGTGTCCTACATATGCATGACATGCCTTCTCATCTCTACATCAAAAGACAGCTACTTTCTGTGTACCCTCTGATGTTAGATCGGGATGACAGTGAAACAATAAATAAATGGTCACTGTAATATATTTTAACATTTTAATAATAATTGTTGTCAGACATACATACAAAGCATGCCTCCTTTCCCTGTCCCCAAAATAGGCTGCCTATTTGTGTGTCTGATTTTTTGAGGAAAGGGGAAAAAATCATCACAGTAATGTTTTCTAACTTGTTGGTACTAGACAGTACACTACCCTAGACAAGGTAAAGTAAACTTCATTGTAGACTTCTGAGGTTTCTTGGTAATGAAAGTTAAAGAAATAATAACCACAATGTCCCCAGACAAAGTCCACAGTAGCTGCAGTGAATTTCTGTGCACACCTAAGCACATGGCTGTTTTTAGACTAGGTGGGGCATGGGGCAGTGGCTATGGATGGGTCCTCCCTACTAAGCCTGCATTAAAATCTCCTTATACAACCAGTCTCCTAAAGCCCCCGAAGCTCCGAGGTCTTAGATGTAGTACATTTTAAAGATAATTACTTGTTAATGGTAGTCTGTTTTTGCTGTTAGCCAGAAGAACTCTAGCTATATCAACCTTCTGTGCATATAACTGAGTTGTGTTGTTTCAAGTAAGTAGGGGAGGGGGCCTTTTAAGGAGTAGGGGTAAGGAGACATGCAACATATATATGTCTGACAGAAGCTATGTATGTGTTCCTCGATATTGTGTGGACAACAAATAAGGTCAGTGATATTTGTCCACATATTCTCACACACTGACATACTGATGCTGCCCCTGACAAGCCATATTTATCACAAAATAGACGCGCGCGCACACACACACACACACACACACTCTGCTTATAATGAGATACAAGTCACCTACAGCATATGTTTGAATTGTGGAGGAAATCAGAGAACCTGGATAAAACACAAACTGAGATAAGGAGGACATGCAGACTCCACTCAGAAGAAGGTGCAGCTACAAACTCAATGAGAGAATGAAGCATTGTGAAATGGCAATGCTACGCACTGCACCACTGTGCCATTAATCACTTGCTTTACACACTGCATGTTTAGACCATCCAAGACTTGTAAATATGTGAATAGTTTCACAGATGCATCTGTCCCCCTCAGAAATAAATACAATGCCAAATTAAAAAACAAACTGGTACGGTGGAACCCAAATATAAACAGGCTGTATTACAAAAAAAATGCACACAAAAATAAAATTGTGCTCTCAAAATACCAAAAACACTCTTTTTGCTAAACTTAATAAGGATCTCTCAACCCTAATGAAATAAAAAAAAAACAGATATGAGGCAAAACTAGACGCTCAGTCTAGGGGTGTAGTCAGAAAATTACAGTTCGTACTCACAATCTCTTATTGCTGCCCAATCAGCATTAAAAATGTGTATGTCACAAATCATTTCCTCCCAAACACTTAGATGCATGCAAGACAACGCTTTTGGATTAGAAACACTGTCTATAAGTAAGTTATGTGCCTGTTGTTGGATATATTCAGACTGTTAAGCTTTCTTTTGAATGGGTCAGGGATGAACTCTGCTTCACATAGATGGGAAGCTTATTCCATACTCTGGAAATCCTTTGAGGCACATCTGTCCCTAAAGCTGGTTCTATGTATGACTCACACAAAGCTTAGGGATTTAATCTAGTGTTTCTGGGGCTGCTTGTGTTGTGGATGTGCAAGAGATCCATCAAAGTTGGATATGAGTATGCCTAATATGCTAGACATAAATCACATCTCAGTAACCTGTAGGAGACTGATTGCAGAGATAGGATCTTACGTCCAGATTTTCCTGGTGAGGAACCTTTTATGATAGTGTGCCTGGTTGGGCAAATGCCAAACGGGACACTGTAGTCAATAATGGGTCTAATGTTCAGCAGAATGCTATATAAATTTAAAGGACATCCTATACAGAGTGGTTCAGACAGAGATAAATTACATATTTATTCATTATTCATTACATTGACACCTTCAAGTAAACTTCATAGACCAACAGCCACTAACATAGAAACAGGGCACAGCAGTTAACTCTAATCTCTAATTGGCACTTAATTGCCCTTTTCATGAATAGCAGAAAGTGCCTCAGTTTTTTCTCTTTTCTTATTCTCATTACTTCTCAGAACCTTTTGTACTTATATTTACACATTATCACTATTACTTTCTCATTTGTTCTGTTAGCCACTTTAATGATCTATACAAGCTTAAAGAAACAGAATAAACAACTGGATTTAGTAACCCCAATCCAACTTCATCTTTACTCATATAGAACACACATCTTTTTATCTGGTTTAATCTGGAATCCCATATGAAAGAAAACACCAACTTCACAATTTCCTTTTCATATTTTTGTAGGATCATGTAAGCATTTGACATATATGCTATATTTTCATTAATACATAATTCATCACATAAACCTTTTACCAGAATGCTAATCTATATGTCCTCCATTGTACCCTCCCACTGCATCATTACTACATCAATTTACCAAATTTTATCCCTAGCAAAGACATCTCATTTAATGACAACTATAAACCCCTGAATTTTCACCACATCTCCCAACCCCTTACTTTTATCTTTATTTAAGGTTAGATTTGCTTTCCTGTTTGCATAAATATTGCACCATGTTAAATCTCTTTTTCTTTCCCATGTTCATATTTCTTGTTCAGATGTCTCCTGCTCCTCCTGTTTCTCCTTACTTGGGGAACTCTGTGTCCATCATGTTGTGGTACAACCTGTGTTAGACTTTGACACTAAATCCTTCACTTTGCAGGTATTCCATAACTTCAACTTTTATTTTTAAGTTCTACATCACTAAACTTTTGTGTTCCCTCTTTGTGATCATATATTTTTTTGTATTGTGAAATTTTCCATATCTGAATCCCTTGGCCTGTATTTCTCTATGAATATCTTTGGGGTTGTTTTTTTTTTATTAATTTGGCTTTCTCCTTTGCATAAATATTGCACCATATCTATATTTATTTTTTATACCTTTCAAAAATCTGTAGGTTTAGTTCATTATATTTTTGCACTTCCTCAGTCACTTCTTTTTCCAAACAGCTCATGGTTGCTCGGTCTATATAATGTTTTCATAAAACTGTAGTATTAATGAACATACATTTTTATTTGAAGCTTCTAACAGTTTTTCTTGGGCAAGGATTTTTCTTTCCTCTAATTTCTATATTAATCTTTTTGCATATCTTCTGTTTGGAAATTATGGGCTACTTGCATAACATTATCAATACTAACATATAATAATAACAAAAATCTCCTCAGCAGTCCACTGTATTGTCTTTATGCTCTTTTTGGCCTATCAGAATTTGTGACTTTTGTGGCTTACTTCTTACTTCTACGATGGGGGGGGGGGGATTGCCATCTCACATAGCAAGAAGGTGACTTTACTTTATACTTTCACGTTTGGTACTAAGGACATCATTTTTGACAAATCATTTTCTGACATCAAAACCATAAATCTAGACTTATAGCTAACCAGATTTGTTGATGACTGTGAGCTGGGTATAATTTTCAATCATACTCATTACAGAATTAGCAAAACAAGCAGTAATCATTATAAACCAAAGGTGAACAGAAAAAGGGTTAAAGTTGAATGCAAAAAAGTACAATATGGCCACATTTGTGAAGTAATCCTCTTGTATTAGTTATAGCACAGCCAATACCAACTGCAAATGCAAACTGACACAGTAGTCATAGATCTTGGGACCTTGGTCAATAATTCCGTCAGTAGCATCCGTAGTTAGAAAATCCTTCTAACTAACCAAACTGATTTCTAAAAGCATCTCATCTAAGTATATAAATAAATAAATAAATAAATAAATAAATAAATAAATAAAAAAAAATATATATATATATATATATATATATATATATATATATAAAATATTCCTGTATTTATTTCTAATTTGACCAGTTCTAGAGTACAATGGCCCCATGGTATGTACCTATCCAGAAATAAATTAGATGCCAGAAAGGCCACAGGGATACATAACTAAAAGGATTGCTGGTCTAAAGACTTTAACTACCAAAACAGAATTGGGTCCTTATCTACCAACTCCATCTGCTATAGCTTCCTACGTGAAGATCTCTGCCTTGCATTAACTGCCATTAAGGACTCAACTTTCCTTGATCTTCTTCACCTCCACAAAACATGAACTCCACAACAAAATCAAATCAGATATTTTATTATTCATCAACATACAAACTAAACATCCTGAAGGGAAATATATATTACTTATTGTGTACCCCATCTCTGGAATGAATTGTCTACATGTTAAACAGAATGCCACTGAACCTTGGTGATTGAACAGCAATCTGCAGATTCATTCCTAGTTTGGCCTATAATTGACCTTCTCTAACTGCAGGTACAGCATGAGAGTGGGTTATTGAGAAGGTTTAAATGGTTTCTAGACTTACTTGCCTTTTATTTCCTACAATGTTGTCATTCAAATGAAATATTAGGCAGTGTAGTAGATCCTTATACAAGTTGGGTTAGCTTGTTTCAGTTTACTTTCATAAATATTACAATAAGAGGGTGTTGCAAGGGCAAAACAACTGAAACAAATGTTCAATTGTGTAATTAGGAACTTTCCAAATATTGCTCTTTCAGAATGCAACAATGTATTTGCAATAATTGTGTTAATAAGTTTGTAACAAACTTTTCATATGGAACAACGCAATTCAGTGCTCCCAGATAGATAATTAGATATGTTGATTACATCAAACAACATAACTCAAATTCTGTAAGAATGAGCATTTGTTTTGGCAATAACAGTGAAATCCAGTCATTTGCACTGGTCAAGGGTATGGTTTGTCCTGCAAATTTCACATTTCATTACAAAATGTCCAATTGGAGGACATATGTATGGCTCCCAAATATGTAGCAAAGACTAGGCGATTTAGATTTTTTTGCCTGGAAGTGTTTTACATAGATCCTTTTACACCCTGAGCAGACTCCAAAACATTTTCCTTAGGTAGATGTAAATTTTTGGCAGTGTAATGGGGAAGAAACAGGTATCTGGAAACGTGCTTTAAGAGTATAATAAGTTGGCAGACTTTAAAAAATCCCTACAGATTTCTCTGTCAGGAATACTTGGCGAGCAAATGAGTGTAACCAAGGAAATGATTTCTTTGAATTGGGATATAGTATCTGAATTGCCTAGACATAGTAAGGCTTTAAGTTTAATTCTGGTGGCTGCCAAAAAATAACTTCTAGAAAATGGAAATCAAAGTCTAAACCAACCATACTTGAAAGAACAGGAAGTGGGGTCTTTAAAAAAGGATAATCATAAATAATATAGAAAAAAAATGGAAAATGTTAGAATGATCCTTGCAGATAAATGCCTTGGAGGAGGAATGAGGTTTAAGAGAAGGAAGGAATTGAACAATTTATGTAATGCTTTGATTATATTGTATAGAACAATACATGTGCTGCATAATGTTTGTAAATGTGAACTTAATATGGCTTGATTACTTTTAAACACATGTACGTTTGCCTATGTCACAAGTGATAATTCAATAAAGTTTATTTTATTCATTTTTTTACAGTCCCATATTTGGCATTTGAAAAGGTGACAACCCTATATCCTAACTGTGGAACACTTACAGACTGTGTACAACTACCTTAAAGGGATAATCACAGTCTTTAAAATTCAGGTCCCTTAAAGGGACAATCTCAGTCTTTAAAATTCAGGTCCAAGTTAAGCTGACAGAAGTCATGCCCACTTCACCTCATCACTTTCATCCCCACCCACAGTGTAATTTTACTTTTAAATATCCTGTAAATACACAGTTACCAGTCTTGTTTCAGCTCCCCGGATGAACTAATCTGTGGATTTGTGTTCCTCTCCGACTTCCATTGAATTGGGGAACTATGTCACCAGCTCCTGGCTCAGATTTAAAAATCAAGAAAGCTGTGCCAGGCAAAAGGGACATCATAAAAAAAAAGTGTGTGTGTGTGTGTGTGTGTGTGTGTGTGTGTGTCTGGTTGTATGCAATGTCCATGAGTGCGCATATGCTAGTGTTTTGAAGTGTGTGTATGTGAGTGCATGTGTATATGCCATGGAGCTCGGATTAAATGAAAGCTAATGTCTGCCATTTTATTTTACACTCACTAAGCAGTGTTAGCAAGTGTAAAATAAAAAAAAGAGGAAAATTAAAAAAAAATAAGAACTGAGTGTGCGCGAGTGTATGTGTGCATGAGAGTGTGAGTGAGATTGGTCAAGTTATTATTTCATAATTGCTAATGAGCGGTTTTGCTGTTTAGTGATTTGTAAAAGAAATAAATTAAAAAGTGTGCGCGTGTGTATTTGTGTATGTGTTTTTATGCTTCTGTGTGTGTGTGTGTGTGTGTGTGTGTGTGTGTGTGTGTGTGTGTGTGTATGTGTGCTTGCATGAATGAAAGCAAAAGTGTGTGTGTGTGTATATACAAATGTGAAGAGTCAAAGCAAGTGAGCAGAAGCAGTTAAGAGTTTTGCATATCACTCGACCTCTTAGCTCAAGATAGCTAGATAAAGTCAAAAATAAAGTGGCCATGGGCTCAAACTAGGAACACATCAGTCTCATTGAAGTGCTTGTGCAGACATGGACAAAAGACTGAAGTGGTCCGAGGGGAAATGTTTCACTGATGTCAGGGAAATGCTTCAGTATACATGGAGAAATTACTGAAGTGATCACTGGGGGAAATGTTTCATTTGTTGTTGCTGTAGTGTCTGTGTAGGCATGGAAAAACTAATGAAGGGATAACTGTGGAAAATGTTACATATGATGTCAATTGTTTGTGCAAACATGGACAAACTACTGCAGGAGTTCCTGGGGAAAATCCTTCATTTAATGCCAGTAAAAGTGCTTGTAGAGGGATTGTTCGGGGGAAATGTTCCATTTGGTGAAAGTGAACTGCTTATGCGGACATGGACAAACTACTAAAGGGATCATCAATCCCAGTGTTGAAAATTCGGGTCTGCGTTTAAGCTGACAACAGCAACACCCACTTTAACTAAGTAATGCTTATTCCCACCCACAGTGTCAACTTCCTTGGAATATCCTGTAAATCAGCAGTTCCAGTCTCCTTTTAGTTCCCAGTGTGAACTAAAGTTTGTTTTTGCTTTCCTATGGGAAATGAAACAAAACATTGTATTTTGCATCAACCTGCACTTTATGAGCAAAAAAGACATGTGAAACACTGACATCTTGCATAATTGATTTTTAATTTATTTTCCAGGAAAATAAAATTAAACATTTAAGGAGGGTATGGTAAATGTGAAAATCAAGAGTGATAAATAGGCATCTGGATAACTGATGGTGTGCTTTTATCTGATAGGTATGCTTTTATTTAACAGAAAAAAACTGCTTTATTTGCCGTTACCGCAATCGCGAGTATTACACGATCGTTATCTTCTTTCACAGAATACATGCTCCATTCCTCGTACTGTAAGAACAGCAGAACAAATTCCATCGACACAAAACTCGCTTATATTGGAACAATAAAAGCACATAACAAGATTTTCCTTCGTGTGAGCTTCTGAAAAAATGCATGCATATTAATCGTCAAGTGTACAAGGCTGACAAATCAATCTTCGTCTTTAAGAGTCAGTTTGCGTTTGATTCCATTCCAAGTGGCCCAGTATAAAAAAGCCTAGTATTGCTTTGGATAGTTCCTGTGGTAAGATGTAACAAGTTTTTCAATATAGTGTAGGTTCATAGGTTCATACTAGGCTATCTGCCCGAGGGCATTTACAAGCCTAGCCCATCGTTTTGTGGCTTACGCCACCCCTTTAGTATGGGGAACTATACCCATTATTTTGCTGTGCCTCTGTCGAGCAGTGACACTGAGGTAATCCCTGGGGTATATCTGCGATCTCCCATCCATTGGTCAAGATTTCTCTTGAACAAGGCCAGCGAGGTGCTCTGCCTCACATATACCGGGATTTTGTTCCACAGCATAGGGAGTCTTTGGGTGATGAATCTATCCCTCCAGCACGTCCTATTAATAGCCGTGTCGAGGTTTAAGTCTCCAGCCCTTGTGGTTCTGATGGATCTAGATTTTTTGAGGTGAAGCATATTCATCAAATCTGGGTTTGACATGGCCTTGTATGTTAGGCAAAGGTCACCTCTGAGCAGCTGGCGACTGAATAGAGCTGGAGTTCTTTCAGTCGGGCAGCATAGGACAGATTTTTGAGACCCTTTATCCTTTTGGTGAGGAACTTTTGTGGCCTCTCCAGCTGCTGCAAGTGTCGGGTCAGATACATTCCGAATGGGGCATTGTACTCAATCATTGGTCTGATGAGTGATGAGTAGAGGGAGACAATGATCTCCCTTGATCTAGATGAGAATCCCTTCATGATAAGGTGGGCAATGTAGAAGGTCTTCCTAACTACTTTAGCTACATGGGTGTCGAATGACAGACTACTATCAACCTGGGTCCCCAGGTCCCTGATAACTTCTTCTGTGCTCAGTGGATTGCCACCTATTTGGTAGCTAGGGGTAACCTTGTTTTTCCCGAAGGGTATGATTATGCATTTTTTGGCATTTAACTTTAGGCCATGGCTCTGGCACCAGTTATCTGTTTCTGTGAGACCCTTCTGAAGGATATCTGTGTCAGATGTGTTTTCTACTATGGCCCAGTTTGCAGTCATCTGCAAACTTTGTCAGCCATAACCCTCCTGTGTTTGCTTGTACTTGAGAAGTAGATGCCAAACAAGAGTGGGCCCAGGACTGAGCCCTGTGGGACACCACTTGTGACAGGCTTTGAGTCTGACATGGCGCCAGCAACTCTGACCCTGTGGGTTCTGTCACTCAGCCAGTTTGCAACCCATCTTGTGATGTATGGGTTAATATTTAAGCTGATGAGTTTTTCAATGATACCCGAGTGGGGTATTGTATTGAAGGCCTTCGCCAGATTGAGGTAGGCTGTATGGACTGCCTTTCCCTCATCAATGGCTTTGGTGACTGTTTCGAAAAAGTCAACCAAGTTTAAAAGGCATGATCTGCCTTTGACAAAGCCAAACTGGGTTGGATCCAAAGTCTGCAAATTCCCTATGTCTTTATTTATGAGGTCCATTATGATCCTCTCCATGGCTTTGCAGATAAGGCTTGTCAAGCTAATGGGCCGGTAATTTCCAGGGTCGGTGGAGGCACCGCCTTTGTGAAGTGGGACCACAGTTGCAGTGCGCCACTCCCTGGGTACGTATCCAGAGGTAAGACTTTGATTAAACAGCTGTCCTAGCTGTGGGTTTAATTCCTCATTGAGTTCGTGGAGCACACAGCCGGGGACACCATCAGGTCCCATGGATGCTGTGTTTTTTGCTTTGGAGAGAGCAGTTCTCACTTGGGCGTTGGAGATGTTTGGGGGGCTGCAATCATTTGGTATAGATATCTCTCCTTTTGGGAGGGAGAAGTTTGCACTGAACCTGTCAGCCAGTATGTTGGCAATGTCCGTAGGATCAGTAATCTTCACATCATTTTGAACTAGTTCTGAGCATATCTGGGAGTTTCCTCCCAGGTTTCTAACATAGCTAAAGAAGGCCTTATGATTGTCTTTTGAGTCTTTAGCTATTTTTCTCTCAAAATTTGCTTTGGATGATTTTATGAGAGCTCTTAGTTTTTTACTTATAGTGATCAGCGGTGTCTTACCTTTTAAGGATTTTGCTCTATCTTGTAGTAGCTTCCTCCTTTTGTTGTAGAGCTTGTTTATGGCCGGGGTCCACCAGACTGAACGCTTGCCTTTGGTACAAAGAGTCTTTGTTTTGCTTGGGATTGCCTTATCCATGCAGTCCTGCAGGTGCTGGTAGAAGGCATTTGTAAGTGATTCAGCGGCATGTGTACTGTTTTCCGCCGGCTCGGGGGCCTTAAAGGAGACCACACTAGTCTTTAGAAGTGTGAAGTCGGCTTTCGAGAAGTTCTTTACTGTGGTCTTTTTTATTTCAGGTGGGGATGGGATGAGGACCTCCAGCGAGATTAGTTTGTGATCTGATCTCACCAGTGAGGGGTATACTTCCGGTGTTGAACATTGTGCTCCCATGTTCGTGATGATGAGGTCAAGTATGTTATCTCCTCTTGTGGGGATGGTAACTAGTTGTTCCATGGCATTTGAGTTTATGAATTCCAGGAACTTTTGGGCTAGGGTGTTTGGGCTTGAGTAGTGTTCCCAGTCTATATTAGGGTAACTGAAGTCACCTAGTATGATGGTGTTTGGTGATACATTTATCCCCTCTAGTGTTTTCAGGAAGGCCATGTGAGGTTCCTGAGTTTGTGAGGGTGGCCTGTAACATGCTACAATTTGCAGAGCAGTCTTGCCTATGGTTAATTGCACCTGGATGGTCTCCGATGCATCGTGCGTTGCAACCAGTCTTGAGGTGTGGGTGTCCTTGATGAATATGGATACCCCCCCTCCTTTCTTGGTATTATCCGGATTTTGGGGCCGGAACGCATGATATGAGGTAAAACCTGATAGTGCTGGGGTGCTCTCAGGAGCCTGTAATTACATTATTCAGAGGACGAGTGACAGAGGGAATTGAAGATGAATGTTTTCATCTATACCTTGACTGATGTTATTATACAGTATGCAAAACTTTGGTGCGCCGCTAGTGTTACTATATAATGACTAATTTATTCTAAAGATGCAGTTTTTTTTTATTCACTTGGCTGACCTAAGGACAGTCAGACAACTACACAATGTGTTCATGTTTGGGATTTGGGAATAAATTTGGCATGTGAATTTATGAAGCTCTTGTGCAACAATTGCTGTGTGACATAAAAATGTAGGACGTAGGCTGGCAGAGAAATACAGTTGCTTGTTTGCCTGGAAAACTGAAAGCTATCCATACCTCTCAACTGTTCTTATTTTTTTGCAGAATGTCCTTAAATACTGACAGGCGTTTGAGTTTCAGACTTCATATTCTTCAGAAAATGCATGCTAACCCAAAATCTGTTGATCTAGCAACTTTATAAGTTTATAAGGGCAATAATTAAAATCTGTCCCTATTTTGGGGCTTTTGACCCCCTCCCCCATTATTTTTGGCTTTGTCCAGATTTCTTGTGCTAATAAGTTGAGAGGTATGAAACTATATGAAATCTTGACAAAAGACTAGTCCTGTGATGCAGGCAAACCTGTATATAAGGATTCAGTTATAATGAAATGTTAGTTGACAACAAGTTCTCTTTGAAGGAGTTTTCATTCATACACGTGATGGACCATATAGGATCAGATTTTTGTGATTAAGGTTGGCAGAGGGCTTGCTGTGCATCAGGAGAATAAATCACTGTGCAGTTATGATAGATGGCACTGTGTGTATAAGTTGGTGTTTCCCATTAGTGCAAGATGGAGGAGGTATATGGTTGCAGAGGGCACCTTTTCTGGGTGTGTCCTACGTTACTTTAGTGTTTGCACTGTGAATATGATCAGTTTTCATCTGGGTCAACTGTTTGTGGTTTTGTCCATAGTCACTGTGCTGATTTTCATGTTGTAATTGAACTGCCTTATTCAGGGTATATGCAATATATGAAGAATGCCGGTGTTTTTCTCTGTTTTTAACAACTTGCTACTCTTATGGAAACTTGGGAGATATCAGTTTGCAATGAATGCCATTGTGGCCTAGTATAAAAAAACACTATTATTACTTTAGATGGTTATTGTGTTAAGATGCAACAGATTATACAGTATGGTATAGTCACAACATCTGCTAAAAAGAAAGAACAAGTTTCAGCCACATGCTAGTGAGGAGTTTCTTACTGGACTGTTTCTACTATAGACTTTAGACTTCTGTTTGTAATGGTCTTTGAAAATATGCATTTGTCACAGTTTTACCTCCTAATTTGTTGTTGGCCGAGTTGCTACAATACATGTTGTTCATAGCAAATTGAGCTGCGGTGCATCCTAAACTGTGGATGAGCTGAGTTGTGCCGCAGTACCATTTACCAATTCACAGTCATCACGTGCCCAAAAAGGGAAAGTACTATGTAGGGCAGGTACTTAGAGCACTGATCTGCAGTCCAAAAACACCACAAATACACATAAGCACAGACACACACACACGCACACATATACACAGACCCACTCGTGCACTGCCATAGTGCTCTCTTACACACGGAGGCACACAGATATGCACATGCATACACATATTCACTTTCATTCACACACAGCATGACTTGCTTCTTTGGCTGGCTGTGTGGGTAAAGCAGCTCCAGTTCATTGTGCCCAGATCTCCAGTAATGAAAGAGGCAGGTGTGCTACACATGACAATCACTCACACTTATATCTCTGCATCCCTAGAGCATATGTAGTTCAGGCATTTCTGAATCCATACTATATTAGTACTCTAACACGGCAGCTCGCTGAGATGGTCCTTTTCATTGTCCAGTCCTACAGACTGACCCATTACATTGAGATACTCCAAACCCTGCTTAGGTAAGTATACAGTGGCAGTTCTGTGCAGAGATGAGGGTCTTTGACTCAGAGTAGTCTTGCAGTGCATCTAAGATAACTTGCATTCATCTTGCACACTTGGTACTTGATTTTGAATACCCACCAATGTTACAGCTATGTTCTCCACTTGACTGTGTGAGACTTTCTTGGCTTCACTTCGGTCTCCTGCTTCAGTGGGCTTGGACTTGGCAGATTGGGACTTGGGACATTTTTGATCTGGTGGTTTTCTTCTTATGACTACTGGATACTGTCTGAGTTTTGATACATTTAGGGTAGGAAACTGATTGATTGGCATCTGTTTATAGCTGTACATTTTTTATCAACAACTGCACTGTTTATGAACATTTATAGAAAGTTTTTCTTTTACTTATTGATTTGTTAACCAGGTTAGTCCAGTTAAGACAAAGGCCTGTTTTCAGCTGAGACCCGAGGAGAAAAGCTCCAGGAAAAACAAATAAAAATAGAAGTTATGTTCTTACCATAACGTTCCATGTTAGTTGTCTTCTTCTCGCCTTCTTTCTTGCTGGATGGGTTCGGAGCCGACCTCGGCTCCGACCCGGCCACTCTAAAGCTCGAGAGTTGGTTCCACCGGCTCGAGGCCCCCCTTATATCCCACAATGCTAGGCGTGAATTACCTCAGATCTCGTTTGTGAGCTAGGCCCAGCTAATAATACAACCAGGAAAAACTGGAAAAGAGTCCACCTCTATAAACAAAGGGAAAGAGAAAGGGTGACCTAAGCCTGATCTAGGAAATATGCACAGCAGAGCATATACCTATCGCAAAGAGGTGGTAGAAAGAGAGGTCACAATCAAACTCCTCTAGGTCTGTCCAGGCCAGGGGGAAGGAGGGTGGGACACAAGAAAGAAGGCGAGAAGAAGACAACTAACATGGAACGTTATGGTAAGAACATAACTTCTATATGTTAAGTTGTCTATCTCGCCTTCATTCTTGCTGGATGGGACCGCGTCCCTAGCACCTTGTCCCGGGTGGCCTAACGGAACAGACTCTTGAGAACAGTGGAACCAAAGTTAGCTCTATGCCTAGAAGCTAAATCCAACTTATAATGAGAAATGAAAGTGTGAGGAGTAGCCCAAGTAGCCGCTGCACAAATGGTGTCAATAGGCAGTCTGTCTTGGAAGGCTGTAGAAGTAGCCAAAGCTCTAGTGGAATGGGCTTTAGGTTTGTTAGGCAGCTTTTGGTGTCTAATTTCATAAACAAGGGAAATCAGAGATGTTAGCCATCTGGATAATGATACCTTTGAAACTGAAAGTCCCTTTCTGCCTTCTGCATAAGAGACAAACAGCTGGTCAGATTTTCTGAATTGTTTGGTTCTATCCAAATAGTACCTTAACTGACGATGAACATCTAGCCAATGCAATTTTTGTTCAGACCTATTAGAATATTCTGGGGTCAATGCTTTGATTTAGGTTAGACGCCGAGGCTATCTTAGGTAAAAAGGACGGGTTGGTTCGTAAAGATACCCTGTCCTTATGGAACAACAGGTAAGGAGGTCGACAGCTGAGTGCATGAAGTTCTGAAACTCTTCTAGCTGAAGTAATAGCTACCAGAAAGAGTCTTCCATGATAGCAATTTTAAAGAACAGGAGGCTGCAGGTTCGAAAGGGGAAAGAATCAAAGAACTAAGAACTAAATTTAGGTCCCAAAGAGGAGGAGGATTTCTTATAGGAGGTCTGAGTAGAAAAACTCCCTTCAAGAAGGCTTTGCAAAGCTTGTGGGACATTATGGCAGACTCTGAAATGCCCACATGAAAGTTAGAAATAGCTGCCAATTGAACTTTAAGAGTAGAAGGAGATGAACCTGCATGGAAGAGTTCAGCTAGAAAATCAAGGACCATTTGGATGGAAGCAGTGAAAGGATCTATGTCCCTTCCTTGAGCCCAATAGGAAACGCTTCCACTTACTCAAATAAATCTTTCGAGTGGAAGATTTATGGGAAGCTATCAAAATATCTCGAACAGAGTGAGATATTTGAGGAAGCCTGGCTAAGGTTGGAATTGGAGGAACCAAGCAGTGAGGTTCAGAGAGGGAAGGGAGCGATGAAACTGACCCGACTGATGGATCAAAAGATCTGGAACTAGGTCCAGATGCCAAGGTCGCTCCAATAGAAATTGATGTAGAAAGGGGAACCAAACCTGTCGAGGCCAGTAAGGAGCAATGAGGATCAACGAGGCCTTCTGAGCGATAGCTTTCTGTATCACTTGAGAGATTAGTGGGAAGGGAGGAAATGCATACAGAAGTCCCCGGGGCCAAACTTGGACTAGAGCGGCTCTGCTGGGCTGGCCTGGTAAAGGGAATAGGGTGAAATAATCTCTGCACTTGCTGTTTTGGGGAGTAGCAAAAAGGTCGCAGCAAGGCTGACCCCACTTGAGAAAAATTTCTCTCACAATAGAGTCTTTCAGAGACCACTCGTGAGGCATGAGAATAGCTCTGCTCAACTTGTCCGCGATTTGATTGGACTTCCCGGGGATGTGCGTTGCTATCAGAAACCGCTGAGAAGAAATCGCCCATTGCCACAGTCTGAGTGCTTCTCGACACAGGGGTAGGACCTGGTTCCGCCTTGTTTGTTGATATACCACACTACAGACATATTGTCCGTCTGGATTGCTATCGTTCCCAAGGGAAGAGAGTCTTGAAGGGCTTGCAACGCTAAAAGCACTGCTCTCATCTCTAGAACATTTATGTGCAAGTGGCATTTGTCTGGTTGCCATGTGCCCTGGACAGTTCTGCCCTGATAATGCCCCCCCCCCACCCGATCAGGGAGGCGTCCGGTGTCAGAGTAGCAACCGGAAAGGGGGAGGAACAAAGGGTCTTCCCAAGAAGAGCTGAGGGGAAGACATCCACCACAGAAGCTGATCCCTGCATGTTTGCGTAATCATAATGGTGTGTGACATCGGAAGTTGCTGGTATGACCATTGTGTGAAGAGCATCCATTGAAGGATTCTCATGTGGAATCTGGCTAATGGAAGCAGAGGTATGGCAGCCGCCATAATCCCCAATACTTTCAGAACTAACCTGGCTTTGACTCTGTTGCTGCTGAAGAGGAGCGAGACCAGTTTGTGTATGTCTGTTATTCTCTGATCTGTTAGTCAGGCAGACATGTTGACTGTGTCTAGATTTGCGCCTATGAAGGTAATAGTACGACAAGGCGACAAAACAGACTTTTCGCAATTTATTGAAATGCCTAAGTTTTGACAAATGCGAAAGGTGTAGTCCCTGGCCATTAGAAGGAGATGCTTGGTGGGAGCTGTGAGGAGCCAGTCGTCCAAATATGGAAACACCTGGAATCCTTGACGTCTCAGGTGAGAAGCTACCACTGCCATGCATTTGGTAAACACCCGGGGGGGCAGTGGTGAGACCAAAGGGCAGGGCCCTGAATTGAAAATGACTGGTTCCCAGCCTGAAGCAGAGGAATCTTCTGGAGCGTCTGTTCATTTTCATGTGATAGTACGCATCCTGAAGGTCTATAGAGCACATCCAGTTTCCCTTTCCCAATAGGGGAAGGATGGGCTGTAGCGTGACCATCCAAATCTTGTTTTCTTGACCGACTTGTTCAAGATACTGAGATCCAAAATTGGTCTCCAGTCCCTGTTTTCTTTGGAACTAAAAGAACCTGGAATAGATTCCGGATCCTTGCTGGTCTGCTGGAACTGGCTGAATTGCTCTTTTGCAAGCAGCTTTGAAATTTCCAAAGCTGCAAGATCCCTTTGAGCGGTGGAACCTCTGGAAGGGATTTTTGATTGGTTTGGAATGCTAACGAAGGGAATGGAATAGCCTTCGGAAATGATGGACTGTACCCACTTGTCTTGAGTTAGGGATAGCCAGGCTTCTGGGTACAGTGACAATCTTCCCCGACTGCCTCGAAGGTGGACAGTCGGGCAACACCAGGGATGCTGAAAGGGCTTATCGGAAAAGGTTTCTCGATTGCCCTGGTTCTCGGACCCCTGCCTCTGGGCGGCGTCTATCATTATTGTTCCCTCCTCTGCCTCTGGAGGAACCGACTCTGTGCGTCAGGCAAATTCCTTGAGATTGTTTGCGGAACCACATTTTCCCACTTTTCTGGCCTTTGGGGTAAGGTCTAGAAGGAGTAGAAAAACGGACTCCGACGGCAGATAGAGTTTTGCCATCCGTCTCGCACCTGGTCAAGGTTTCTTTCACTTGAGGACCAAAGAGAGATGATCCATCAAACGGGGAATTAGTGAAAGACGTTTTAAAGGGGTCCGCAAAATTGCATAGTCGCATCCAGGCATGCCGGCGTAAGGTGACACCTGTCCCTGCGGCTCTACTCGCTCCATCAGCCGCATATGAAAGGAGGCGCATGGAGGAGTTAGCTATCGAATTCAGGGTAGTCAGCTGGGTGTTCATTTTGTCCTGAAAATCTGCAGCTGTAGGGTCCTTCAACATCTCACTCGCTTCCTTGATCAAGTCTCTCTGGAGACGGGTGAAATGGCATAGGTAGTTCAGCTTAACGATTGCAAAGGTCGCTGATGAAAACATCCGCTTCCCATACCTGTCCATAGACCTAGATTCTTTGTTAGGGGGATGGACAGGCACTGAAGGATCAGCAAGTTCCTTCTTGGTGGCAGCAGCTACCACCATAGCATCCACAGTAACACCTTTGGTCAGAAATTGTTTGTCAGTTGGTGCTGTTATAAATTTAGAAGGTCTCCTGGGGGTAGCATCCACTGAGTCAGGAGCCGTCCAGGCTTTGCCACCACCTGCATGAGGGGATCAAAGGGGGACACCCAGGAGGTGGAAGGGCGAGAGCCAAACGCCTCAAGATACACAGATTCATCCTCCGAAGGGTTAAGGGCTGGCCAATTCTCCCTCTGTTTCAGGATCTCTAGAATGTCCGAAGGAGACATCTTCAGAAGGGGAATGGGGAACCCTCGGAATCCTCTAAATCTGTGTCAGAGGTGACAGACTCAGGTGAGTCTATGTGCTTCCTCTTACACTTTCTCTTCCTAGGGGCTCCCGCCAATTCAGGGAGGCCTCGAAGAGGATGAGATCCCACAGGGGATTCTTGAGGAGCTGGCTCTCTGCGGTCTGGGATGAGGGAGTGAGTAGACATCACCTGAGGCAATCAAGAGGGAGGGGCGGACGGAGCTGACTGTGGAGTTGAACAAGGTTCCAACACACTCCGCATGACCTCGAACGCACCCCTGTCAGGCAGAGCCAGAGGTCCCCGCCCGAAGCTGAGAACCTCCTCGGCACCGACAGAGATGGCTCGAATCCGATGTCGGAGCCGAACTCACCAGAAGCACCGAGAGGGAGAGCGGGTCGGACAAGGGTCCGATGCCACTCACCCTCGAGCCGACGAGAGAAGTCCGGCGCCGAGATTCTTCAAAGAAGAAATCGGAGCCGACGGAACCGAAGACAAATGTATCGGCCCGAGACGCCTGCCCGAGCTCAAAGGAGTCGGAGGAGGAATATTTAGAGGAATAAGTTGAGGCATTGACTGATGAGTCGGGCTCTGAAGCATTTGGGCCAGTGCCTCGGACTTTAGAAGTCGACTCACTACCCTCTGGAGGTCATGATCCGAGAGCCTCGATGACCTGGAGGAGTGAGATCTGTGGCTCCGTTCAGACAGCAAGGGAGACGCTGGAGCCGAATGAACGGAGCCAAGGGATGGTGACCTCGACCTCTTTCTAGATGTCGGCTCCGATGGTCTGATCGGAGCCAACCAGGAATCTCAATACCTCGGCTCCGCCGGAGCCGAGGAACCACAGAAACTGTAGTCAAGACTCATCGGCTCCAGCCGAGCCGATGTAGCAGTAGGCTTCGAAGCCTTAGGCCTCGACTCAGAAACTGGAGTCGAGGTCTTAGAAGCCTTGGAAGGTTTCCCCGATGGAGCAGATAGGGAACCTTCAGGCTTGAGCAAACCCCTTAGGATGAGTTTGTTCTTTCTTTCCTGCAGGACTCTGGGGCTGAAGCCATGGCATACAGCACAAGAGTCCTGCAGGTGTAAAGGTCCCAGGCAGTACACACAAGAAGTGTGACCGTCTGTCAGAAACATTTTCTGACAGCACGAGTCACACTTCTTGAAGCCTGAGACCTTTGAATCCTTGGACATTATCAAGGAACCGAAAGTGTAACCACCACACAGAACACACCCACACCGATTACACTATAAGAAAATTAAACTAAATTAAACTAATAAAAATTAAACTAATAAAAATTAGTTAGTTAGTTTAGGTATTTAAATATCCCTATCAAAACACAAACACTCCACTTAGGGATAGTAGGGCCCGAAGGCCTAAGGGAAGAACTTATAAGTTCTTGAGGGAAAAAAACAGAATAATGGAAGAAGGGGATAAATTCCACTAAACTAAGGGAATATGCGAAAATAAGTTAAGAAAGGGGATTTAAACTAGTTCAAATAGACTGATTTAACAAACTGACCTGAGCCGGTAGAAAAACAACACCTCGATCGCTGTAGCGGCAAACGAGATCTGAGGTAATTCACGCCTAGCATTGTGGAATATAAGGGGGGCCTCGAGCCGGTGGAACCAACTCTCGAGCTTTAGAGTGGCCGAGTCGGAGCCGAGGTCGGCTCTGAACCCATCCAGCAAGAATGAAGGCGAGATAGACAACTTAACATCCAGTCATTAACATGCATACATTCCAAATACACGAATAATACCATAGTTATATCCATACATTCCAGAATAAGAAAATTGCATAGTTATGTCCTTGTTATATATGTTTTATATATTTTTCCTTGTATATAAGTTATATATATTTTTCTTGCATATTGTATGAGCATTGTTACAGCATTTATTTTTATTATTCTCAGTATGTCTGTTTGATAATGTTTCGGTTCTATTGTTTGCATCTTATTTTTACATGTATTTGTTTTTT